>NC_135866.1:15018803-15318803 GCF_031162955.1 Sander vitreus
TTGTTCATATGTAACTACACTCAAAAGTCCCAGATCAGACAGAAACAACGTTCTGTGAATCCTGTTTGGGCCGGTGGATTTGAGTTTAATGCTCTGCAAATCCCATTGCTCAGACCAGATAAATGATCATCATAAATGACCTGGCACAGTATTTGCACAGTAAATACGGCTATGTCATTGGTTGCAATTTTGAATAATAATCAAGGATGATTGCTGGGAATTGCAGTGTGTCCTATCATTGAGGCATTGTAATTTAAACAACTTCACCCCATCTTGTCCAGTAATCATCGTCTTCATCCCCTCCTCACTAATATCCACCAGAACTCCCTAAGCATGGTCAACAGTCCAAGATAAGGGAGGTAACATAATGTCTCACTCATGTTGATGGACACCTCCTAATTAACTGAAGCTTCCAGGCATGGGATTTCAGCCAATACAGTTTTCCATCATTCATATCCTGGTGATGTACACCCACAACCAACAACCTTTGTCTTAAATAGAATCACAAAGGCATATCCTTTTATAGTCCTCCCCCTATTGTTGGCAGTGTGGTTGGGCATTGCAGGGGGTGGAGGATATGACATCTGTGGCCAGTGGATAAAGGGGCCTAACCTCTACTGGGCCACATCCAACCGCAGTGTGCTGGATCCCTCTGTGTCTGTGTCGGTCCTATACTTTGTCTCCTGAGCGCTTCTGGCGATGGCCCCAAAGAAGAAGGAAGAGCCAAAACCTGCAGCAGCAGCACCAGCACCTAAGCCGCCAGAGCCAGAACGCCCTAAGACCCCGGAGTTTGACCCTGCAACAGTAACGGTAAAACAAGCAATAAAACTGTACATCTGCTTAGTTAGACAGATTAGAGTGTTTTAATATCAGAAATGGAAACTGGACTGGAAATTAAACTTAAAATATAAAGATTTTTGTTTTTATTCTTATCATAGTATAATTTCTATTTATTATTTACTATACTTACTATAGGATTATTACTACTAAGGAGATTTCATAAAAAATGGTTACCAGCCGGTGTTTAAGAGCTTCAGAGACCCCATGTGATCTGAGCTTGGCAGTGCAAGCAAAACAGGACTGTGCAGCCATTAGAATAGGTTATGGTGATGCTGGGGATTTGTATAATAATTATAGTTATTTCAGCTCTTTATTAACCTTCAAACATGCTAAATAAATTGTTATACAGTTAAAGAAGCTGTGACTACTTGTTAGTGGGAGGTTCAGAGGCAAACTAGCTGATACCACACATCATGGAAAGATCTTCTGCTGACTTGGCCCCTTCTCAATGGATAAATGTTTTCCTGGTTAAGCGAGCCGCCATGGTACAATGGAGCCACAAAATATGATTTTCATTATGTCTCTGAATAGCCACCCACCCGCACCATTCCTCTAAGAGCAAAAGGGTGGAAAAACCAGGAGAAGGAAAAATATAGATAATTACATCCATCACGATCCATCTTTAAACATGCTTAGATAAGTGTTTGGATAATATTTTTACAAAGCTTAATAGAGGGGCTGGGGGTTGGTAGATATCCAGACATCAGACAGACACTAAAAGCACTATCTGATGGGAGGCCGAAATATACAGTATAAATGGTCATCGTTTGTCAGGGGTATTCAGAACAACAATATTTTTTTAAAGTATAACTGAATTGTCATACATATAGTTGGTATATTCTTGTATCTTCTCTGCTAGAACACCAACATAATATTATATACTTGATTTATTTATTACATTCTGACACTACGTCCATAAATACTCACTTAAAAATGTGTTGGTCTTTCATACGGCAAAGTGTTAGCCTTAAGTGAAGATAAAGTTCTCAACAGAGTCCCTCTTAAAGTTTTAAACCACCTTCATGTTTTTAACAACAAGTGGTTGATGAATAAGCAGCGCATGTTCAAATGCAGTGCATCAAAACGGTACAGGACATAATTATCAGGTTTAGATTTCTTGACCTTGTTAAAATTGTATTTTACATCCTGGTTCAGTATCAACCATTCTTTGCCACATATTGCATCTAAAAATAAACTCAAATGAAGTGGACAGTAGCAGACAGACTGTGAGAAGGGGGTGTCCGACCCAGGGTCACTGATGAACAATGCACTGTAACTCAGTACTGTAACTCGATCTGTTGGATTGGCATTATACAGGTTGAGGCAAGGCCAGATGTCAAACTTAACAGTTTCTTCTGTTTTCAAAATTAATTTCCTCTGCTGTAAATCCCACTCACTTGCCTTGTGAACTGCTCTAATTCCTGAATGTTTAGCAGCATCTAACCACCTTATTTTCTTTGTCTCTTTTTAGCTGGAATTCACCCCCGAGCAAATTGAGGGTAAGGTTGAAGTTGTTGTTACAGTTGCCATTTGTGCTTCATGGAGGGTAAGCTATTTATAGAGGGATGGAGTGGTTTGTGTGATCATGCTCCCCATGCAACAGCTGTTCGTGGATACTGTTTTAATCTAAGTCAATCCATTTAAAAGGAGATGAAGGCAAAGGTAGAGTGGAACAATTGAATCTTTCTGGTTTTGTCTCAGAGGACCATTTTATCCGAGGGATGCCATTTTACATTATTATTTTGAAGCTTCTCCTTGAGATTCTGCATGCACTCTTGAATCACAATCAACTGAATCAAAATCAGAAGGAATAACTTGTTTTTCTTCTTGTTGACAGACTTCAAAGATTCCTTCCAGCTGTTTGACAGGACACCAGCCAATGAGATGAAAATCACTTACGCCCAGTGTGGTGACCTGATTAGGGCTTTGGGCCAGAATCCTACCAACACAGAGATCATGAATGTCTTAGGAAAGCCCAAGCCTGAAGGTGGGTTGTACTGTATGCACCTGAGTGATTCTATTGTTGACAGATTGGTTAATACTGCGTTAAATCTGGTTCAAAGACAACATTTGTCGAATACAGAGAAAGGTTCAAATATAGTTCAACATCGGTCATAGCTTAAGCCTGTCCAGTTTTCCTTTTTTTTTTGGTAAAAACACTTTTCCCCCACAGACATGCAGACTAAGATGCTTGACTTTGACCAGTTTCTGCCCATGCTCCAACATATTTGCAAGGCCAAGGACCGTGGAACATATGAGGACTTTGTGGAGGGTCTGAGGGTATTTGACAAGGAGGGGAACGGCACAGTCATGGGAGCTGAGCTCAGGCATGTTCTAGCAACACTGGGTGAGTTGAACAGTCTTGCCACAAACAGATTTTTATAAAGTCGTCATTGTAAGGATAAGTAATGAGCTGATAGTCCTGATTTCTTCCTTATGGACCACAGGTGAAAAGATGAATGAGGGCGAGGTGGAGCAGCTGATGCAAAACCAGGAGGATGCTAATGGATGCATCAATTATGAAGCTTTTGTAAAATACATTATGGCAACTTAAAAAGGGTAAAAGTGCATTTCAGCCTGATTGTCATGCATTATGAGATCAATATGAATTGTTTTTCCTTCATTTAGGAAACCAAGACCCTGAATTCTTGACAGCAGATCTATGTTTCTGTAAATCCCATCTTGTATATTTTTCATTTCCATGCATCTCAGATGGATCTACAACTCATCAATATGTCACCTTGTTTTTTTAAGACCGCTTGTTTTGATGCTGTGCACACATTGCACCATATTGTAGATCATGGTAAATAAATACAATCATATTGATGGTGTTCTGTTTTTCAAAACCACGGTTCAAAGCTGCTCCACAACTTATTAAAGAGAGAATTATACACACTGTATCTCACTAGGAGAAGTTTAACTCTGGCACACAATACTGAGTTCATTAGAAAAAACACTTTTCCAACATGGACTCAGTCAGGCATAAAGGCCTTTTTAATGCAGACATGTTTTACTTGTCATAGGAGGAAAAGCACAGGTGTTAATAATAACACTAATGATGGCTCTGCTCTATTCAAGTGTTCCAGTGAAAGCGACTGTGTGACAGCAAGCCAGCATGCACGATACCAAGGACCCTGAAATCAAAGCAGCTAAATGGAATTAAGCCATCACTAATTTTATAATTCACACCTGTGCATTTTCTACTGTAACAAGTCAAAATGCCTTCTGTGAAAAAACCTTTTGGTGCTAAGAAACTCAGTGCTGCCAGTGTGCAGAAACTAAAATATATAATAATATATTGTATAATTTCCTCTAATCCCAGATATATCCAACAGGTATACAATAAAAAAACTAGTTTCATGTCACTGGAAGAAAAAAAGATGTAGGCTAAATAAAGGGTATAGGCACAGGGAAAATAAAGGTAACATTAAAGGGGAAACAAGAAAGGAAAGAAGGCCATCCCACAGAAATTATTTTGTTGTTTAGACACATTCACTTCAGGACAGAACTGAATATAAGAGAGAGCAGTGTATATAATTACATTAAGTCAAAGTCAAAGTCAAGTTTATTTCATCAATAAAAATGGAAATTACAGTGCTCATACCCGCCTAATACAATACAATAAACATTAAAGATAAAGACAATTGTACAATTATATAATTTTTAAAATGAAATTATGAAATTCAATTTCATTATATAAGATTGGAGTTCTAGCAAGGTGTACCTAATGAACTATATTACCTACAGTATACAGATATTTTATTATTTTGTTATTGCTCTATGCCATTTTATTAAAAGAAAAACACAAGTGAACTACTGTAGGTGGGCCTGAGACAAAACGTTAGTATTGAATCAGTCTCAACTTTCTGTATATGCAAAATATAAACTGTGTAGTGGTAATTACCTTCTATAGGCAGCAGGAGGAACTGTTGTTCAAATAATGTCTTCTTTTATTGCAATTAATGGCTTCAGTACACACTGTGGGGAAAAAAACTGCATGCCATTACTTTGCTGTAATAAGTAAGTACCCTGAAAGCTTGATTGTGGGTTTTCACTCCATTAAAGCTCCAGTCCTGTTTTCATCATATGAAAGCATAATAAATCTCTAAAGTTCACCTGTCACAACCCATCCATCCCACTGGTGCCACAAAAGTGAATGCCATTTCAATTCAAATTTCCATTTGATCGAATCAGTGACACAGTTACATTCATTGCTTATGAACATACATCTTTCAACACAGATACAGACTCATAATAAACCTAATTAACAAAACTGCTAGATGGTTTTCCCCTCACAAAATGCAAAACATGCATTCAATTACTTCTGGTCGTTGAATAACCGCTCTTTCTTTCTCTCCTTATTTTAAACCCACATTTACTGTACGATTAAAGTTAAACAACACAACCTAATCACAAATGGAATCTGATTAATTTTGTGCTGCTATATTTTATACCTCTTACAATATTATTTCAGCTTTAAGATATGATGTTTACACTGTAAAATATGAAAATAGAGTGAAATCTTTAAACAAATGCTTTTAAAGAGTCACTATTCCTTCACACTTCATAATCTTTGAAGAAACCTAATCTTTGTCAGCCTGCTCTCCTCTTTAGCCTGAGTTATATTTAACCATTACTTGTGCACACGCAATTTTCCATTCAACCTCTAGGATAGTACCGTTGCTGGGATATTACAACTCAACTGCACAGCAGAGTATTTAAGTAAACTGGCTGTATCTATGGAATAATTTCTTTAATGCTCTTCTTATTGAAGTGCACTTTAACTGTACTCAACCTCAGTTAAAACATTGTTATTTGACATTGATTAATGTTATGAATTAGACATATGTTCAGCATTCACTTTGCATTTCATAAGCAAAAGGTTCGCGCTACAGGATATTATTATATTGGCATTTCTTTGATTTTTAGCTTCAGTGGCACAGACATAGCCTTGTGCTAAAATCGTTTGAATTCATTCAGAATCAGAATCAGAATCAGATTTATTGGCCAAGTATACTTACATACACAAGGAATTTGAATTTGGTAGGTGTTAACTCTCTATACATTCAACAAATCTACACCCATTATGCTATAATAACAAAGCGAAAAAGGATTTTAGATTTCCTTTGCAGCTATATATATATATATATATATATATATATATATATATATATATATATATATATATGTATAAAAAATAAACGTTAACGTTAAATATCACGTTAAATATTCAGACCCTTTGCTGTGACACTTGAAATTTAGCTCAGGGGCCTCCCATTTCTTATACCTATTCCGTTACCTTGATCTGTAACCTGTGGTAAATTCAATTGATTGGATATGATTTGGAAAGGCACAAACCTGTCTATATAAGATCAAACAGCAGACAATCAGACGTATCTCCACAGCGCATCGGAAAATTATGTGAGCCTAATGCTTTATCTGTACAGTGTGTCTTTTAGTCAAAACACACTTTGGTTTATTTGCAATTATTGAAGAGTGGTAAGAAAAAGAAAATAAAGCATTGTTGTAAATGTTGCAGATAAGAATAGATTTTAATCGTTATGTTAAATTTGAGGTATGAACATTCGTCAAACATAAAATATGGCAGTAAGACAATCTAGAATGAATGCTCATATTCTTAGAGTTTTCTATGATTGCTATGCTTTGTTAAGTGCAAATGGTCAGAATTTTGGCTTTGGTAAGGTGATCCTAATTAATTGCAGTTGTTTTTTGGATCTCACTTTCACTTGTTTTTGAAGTTTCATTGTCTGTAGTCATCTCTCTTTTCTTTGTTTGTTCGGCCATAGTTACCGTTTACAACGCTAGCAGAGACAGGAAAAAACAGTACGCCGCTTCACACACACACACACACACACATACACACACACACATACATACACACACACACACACACACACACACACACACACACACACACACACACACACACACACAAGTGAATTAAAGAGTGAATCTGTTGCATTAGCTCCGCCTACCCTCTCTGGTGGACCAATCACTGGTGGGTGATGGAAAACGTGCCACTAGTCTGGCTTTGCCAGGCCTTCCTCCACAGCACCGCGGAGGAGGGTTTGGCAAGTCCACACAACATTCCTGGATAGAAGGAAAACATGCTCTGGTTAATTAAACCAATCACAATTTCTTGGGCGGCGCTAAGCGCCAGAGGCAGCAACGGTGCTTCTGCAAAATGGCCTCTGGAAGGAACTTGTTTTGGTGGAACATGTGCACATAGGGAGGCGAGCTCTGGAATTAAAATGGCTGTTGAGTGTGTGATGAGAATTTTACTGAAAAAAAACTTCAAGTTCTATCTCGGAGGATGTTTCCTGAATCGACCAGAGTTTAGAATAACCTGACTCCGCCAGATGGATTGCTTCGCATTTGCTCAGCATATCCATCTGGGAACTTTCCGTTGGAGAACTTTTGGGAAGGGGCAAAAATACTGGTTAGCTGATTGGATAAACCATCTGTCTATCACCACCTATGTTGGTGATAGACGGGCCAAATCAACCAATCAGATCAATGATATATCAAACTTTTGCCGAAACCAGTCGGGAGAAGAGCAAAAACATCTTTTCCTCCGAGAAAAGCCTCCAGTGCCGTTTTTTGCTCTTCTTTCAATGAAGGAATACTTTCTAATTCGGATAAAACTTGCGCGATAGCTACGCTCATCTCATCCGTGGAAGCCGCCATGTTGTTTAGACTGAACAGTCGCTTCTCATATTGCGTCACACCTAAACCCGCCTCAAAGCCAACGCTGATTAGTCGGTCGTGTCTCAAGATGCCAGACTGATCTGCGAGTGGAAAACTGGAGCTCGCGAGATCAGGACGGTCTCACGAGGCTAAGTTTAGAATGCCAACACAAAGAAAGTGGAAGGTGACGGACATCCGGCTGAAAATGAGGGACATCTGGTGGAACCTCCAGTGGCACCAGAACAATCCCTAACCCATTCTCACTCCGAACTCGTAAAATACGGAAGCTTGGGCAGTGGCTGTCAGCGTCAGATACGATGCAAAAAGCACCCTTCAGCATGTGTGTAGAACGCACCGGGCAGAGCAGCAGCTACGCAGTTCTTGAAGATGACGTAGTATTAAGAGCGACAACAGTAGCGAGTAGTATGAAAGCCTGTTAGGGTGGTGGATGGGTTAAACAACACAGGATTATCACCCCGAAGATTGGGGTTTGTGTCCCCGCATGTCATGTTTCCTAAACCCAACTGTTGTTTTTTTCTTTTCCTAACCCAACCATTTTTAAATAAATGAAGTTGATGGGCCAGTTTTGATTTTTTTACCATGTAAAAATCAGGGGAATTGAAACTCCAGGAGAACAGCAGGGAGGGAGGCAGGAAAATCAAATGGGTTGGCAGCCAGGGGATGCATATTTTGTAGTTTTTTTCCTAATCATATTTATTATGTTATCTATTTTGTTTATAATAGATTGTCAGTGTGTTTTCTTGCAAGATTAGCTTGTGGCTTGCAGAAAATTAAACAAAACAATCACTTCTGATTGTGAGCGAAGCTCCATATCGCAGTGTGTGCTGTATGAACAGCACAATTGCTTAACATCGCCGAAAGGAAGCAGGCGGTGCTTCAGCGGCCGGTGTAAAATAACAAAAAGTAGTATAGGCCGACGCATTTTTAAGAAAGGTAATTTTATCTTTAAAATAATCCATCTAAAAATAGCGCAAGAAAACAATGCCAGTGGAACTTAAGTTTAATTAATCATATTGCTCATACGTGGTCAAGCCATATTCTAGGTTTTGAGCTAGTCTAATTTTTGTCAAACAAAACTCCTCAAGAGCCACAGAAAACATCATACAGCTGTTTTCACAGGCTGAATAGTACTGCCAAATGCCAATGACAATGGACCCTTTGTAAAATCACCAATATGCTTTAAAAAAAAAAGTAATGCCACTTAGCATCTGTATTCTGGATGAGATCATCCTTTCTGAAAACAACAATTCATTAAGTCTTTAGAAACGTTAGCTTATCAACCTAAACTTAGTTGTGTTATTTTTGTTTCAAAGTGATGCATAGTGTAATGGGAAGAACCTCATCATAGCATATTAAATGAAGCATTGTTAAGACTATTGGAGGCCTCAGGCCATCATGCCATTCATTTATTTTTAGCCGAGGTAATGACTGATGAAATGCAATTTAGTATCCACACAAAAGAGCTCAGAGCAAACAATCCAAAATGCAGTGCAGATGTGCTGCTTGCCTCTGGCGCTGCTACACTCCAGAACATCAAATCCACTGCCCGCCTTTCATGCTGTTGTCAACCATCAAAAGCATTAATTGTCACAACAAGCCTTTATTAGGCTGCATCAGAGTCTTGGCTAATTGTTTGGGGATGTATAACATATTGAGTCCTGGGGGTTCTGGGCACAGGCAGTAGTTTCTGCTCTACTTCACTCCAGCCCAGCCTGAAATGTAAGAAACTGTATCAACATTTATGACGTAGCAGGCACTCTCTCAGGACACTTCCATCACTGAACACTATATTTAAAAGTAAAACAATTACATGCCACAGTGCCAGTGAAGCTGCCGTAGTCTAGTCTCATAAGAATAATTATATGACTGAGTCATTACAAGACTGCTGCATTCATTTTTAATACAGTGTTTGGAGAGAGGGATAAATAGCAAATGAATCAACTAAATAGATTCCATTAGTGAATTCTGCAGCTGATGATTGCCTAGTGTAACTGAATTATAACTGTAATGCATCATGTACTCTGTCAACTTAAATCACTGTTGTTTACAAGCTCCCTCGGACATATGAGACCATAAACATGAAAAACCAGAGAGCAAAAATTGTATGAATTTTATTCAAATAAATTTTTTCCCTTTCACATGTACAAATGTATATCAGGAACGCAATGATACATAATTTACAGAGACATTAGCTACGTTTTATTTTGTTTGTAAGGCAACGTGGGTGGCTCAACAAAACCAGGTTTTCTATAGAATCAGTAAGTCAAATGAATTCATGTACAGTATTAAGTTAACAAATCTGGAATCACATCATGTACAATAAATGGTGTACAAAATAAGTCAACAAGATTGGATCTGCAAAGTGCAATGGCAACAATAAAAATATGTAGACAATAAAAAATGCTGATAAACATGGTTTGTCTCTTTGGTGAGTTTGAACAAATTATATGTTTTCTTATTTCTGTATGGAAATATTAGGCTAGATAATGTACTTTTCATGTTTACATAACATGATGAGGTCATGGAAAGATACGCAGTGTTACAGCTGCACAAGATGTGATGCTGGAAACAGTTACACTAAAATATTTACATCAAAATCGCTTTGGATGATCATCAACATTTGATATCAGTCCAGTCGAGCAGCATTTCAACAACAACAACAAAAGGTCTGCTGTAATGTAACAAAAAAAATACAAATATAAAATGTACAATTTACTACAAGAAATTCTGATATATTGTATACTCTATACAACACCCTCAAACTAATTTGACCACAGAAAGTCAGTATTTTTTCTCTTACTTTTTAAAATCCAAATCTACAGTAGATCCAGTGGAATTAGTCCTGATAAACGTATCGACTAACATTGCAAATAACTACAGAAAACACAAATAAATAAATACAAACCTGAACTAAAATACACCCAAGATTATTTATTTTGAAAATTGTTCGACATTTTGGGAAATATGCATATTTGTTTTCTTGCTGAGATCAATACCACTTTCATGACTGTTGGTTAAATATGAAACTATAGCCAGCAGCTTGTAAGCTTAGCTTATGAGGTTCCATGAGGTTGCCAGGCAACCAGTGAAGACTCCTTTGAACAGAGCCAAGCTATCTGTTTCTCCATTTCCAGTCTTTATGCTAAGCTAAGCTAACTGGCAGATATGGGACAGATATGTGGTAACAATCTTGTCATCTAACGCTCTGCAAGAACATGAATAGGTATATTTCCAAAAATGTCGAACTATTCCTTTAAACATTCTTAATTGTACCGCCTGACAGAAATCCTCTTCTGATGTTATTTAAATGTTAGGGACACACAAAAGAGCATCTGCATCAAAACTTAAGCTTGCAACATAATTCAGACTTTTTTGTTTGTAATCCTTTTCAAAGCTGACATTTCCTCTCCCCTCTTCATCCTTATACAGAAAATACAAAATATTTTTAGAGTTTGACGTTGCAGATAGATGGTTGTTCTCATTATTGTGTGAGCAGCCTGAGCTGATGTAAGAGTGGGCATTACATGCAAGTGTTTGGTGCTCACTTCATCAAGCTCTTTTCTTAAACCAGCAGCTTAGTTGTGACAACTGATTACTAGAAAGCCACAAGGATTTCAGAAAGCCAAAAGAATTGAATCTGCTTCCACTGTGCCTGCATGGAGAATCCATTACATAACTGACTTAGAATCACTTTCCCCAACCCCACAATTTGGGACTGCACATCCATCAGCTTTTAACACAACACATTACAGAACATTTTTCACACCCTCCTTCTCCGAGGAGAAAAAAAAAAAAAAACAGCAAAGGGGAAAGCGAAAAATAGAGGTGACATCAATTCGTTGGAAAAGAGAAGCTGAACGTATTTTAGCAATGTACACAACAGTACAGTATGAGATAAAACACAGTATAAAAGAACCCACTTTAAGTGAAGACTCAGACTGCTCTGAAGACACATTATAGAGGCTTCATTAGAATGGCTTGTTTGTATAAAATCATCTCATATTGACCAAAATGTATCACCATGTGTTGAAAGGTGTTCAAATTTTCTTTTCACAAGAGAAATCAGTGCATCTTTTAAATCGTATGTCTTTTAAACCATAGTTTTTTTTATGTTTAATTACCTTTTCTTTCCCAAAGCCGCTTTTCTAGCAGTCAAAAGCAGCTGTTGGTGACAAAGAACATTTAACTCAAAGAGGTTTTTTGCATTTTGATATTAATTGCACTAAATACAAATCTGACAGCATTTTTGAGTGCAGCTTGGTCAATGTCTCTCACTAAGTAACAATGGAGCAGATGTCTACACGTGGGTGAGCTGTTGAAGTATCCTGCTGCAAATCCTGTAGGATTATCTTGCTCCACTAACAACCACTAAGCAGTAAGATGATAGAAGAAGATAGATAAGACTCGCTGTGATGTGACAGTTGGGTGATGATGCCATTTAAGGCTTTTAAATACACTCTAGAAAACATCAAACACTCTTAACACATGTACAATATGTCACAGGAGATAAATCTTCCAGTAATTATGTGCCCACTGGACTTCATGTGTGGTCAAAGTTTTCTTTTAGATGCAATAAATTGTTCTCACCAGACAAGAGAAATTGCCTGGCTCTTCAGTCACACTGGACAGATCACGGCCTTGTTAGAGGAATCAGTCCGTTCTGTGAATTACTTGTCTGTACTAGACAAAAAGATTACATCTGTTCCCTTAGATGCTGTCGTGGAGATTATTGTTATGGTCACACAGCTGTGGTCTGTTTGATGCTGTGAAAGCTAATCCTGGTTGGAGACGTGGGGATGGACATGGCTCGAGCCACTCGCACTCGAAGGGCGTGGTTGTCCTGCCAGCGGTGCCATCGTTTCCTTACTGCAGAACGTACCTAATGTGTTGTGCACAAATATGATATTATTCTATTTATGAAGACTTAATAATATGACATAAATTTTATAACATACAACTTTTAACTCTTTCTTTTTGTTAAATTTATTTATAAATTTATAATTTGACATTTTGGGAAATGTGTGTGCTAAATGAGAAGATTGATACCACTCTTTTATAGGTTTATTAAATAGGTAGCAACAGCCAGGAGACATTTGGGTTAGTAGAGCAAAAAGACTGGAAAGAAGCTACAGTAGTCTTGCTCTATCCAAAGGTGAAAAAAACAGCCTATCGGCACCCCGAAAGCTCACTAGTTAATATGTCTTGTTTGTTTAATCTATACAAAAAGTTGTAACAGAGCTAGGATAGCTGTTTTTCCCGTGTCTAGTCTTTATACTAAGCTAACTGAACTGTCTCCTGGCTGTAACTCAATACTTAACAAACAGATATGTCAAACTATTCTGCCAGTGTTAAAACCTACAGAGAATCCTATGATATAAAATCCTATTTGATTATAAAAAAGAACAATGTGTAGGTTGAAATGCTTACAGAAATAAAATTGTTAGGTTCATTTAAATAATAATGTGAAAAGAAAGGTTAGGATTATGTATTCACTGTAAATTTTGGACCAGCCAAATGGATAGAAATAAGGAGAAAAGATGGGGATTGAGAGGCATGCCCAACCCATTTTTTTTAAACCCTTTTTGACGTGTTTTAAATGGACAAGAATAGAATGTACTGCAAACAATAAAATGGCCATCTATGTGCGCAGTGAGAACAAAAAATAAAAATAATCCCTTCAAAGGTCCTATGACATGCTGCTTTTTGGATGCTTTTATATAGGCCTTAGTGGTCCCCTAATACTGTATCTGAAGTCTCTTTCCTGAAATTCAGCCTCGGTGCAGAATTACAGCCACTAGAGCCAGTCCCACAATGAGCTTTTCTTAGGATGTGCCATTTCTGTGTCTGTAGCTTTAAATACTATTGAGGAGGAGCGAGGGGGGGCAAGGTGGAGGGTGGGGGTGTGGCCTTGACCAACTGCCATGCTTCGCTTGTTTTCAAGCCATGATATCTCTCTCTTTCTCATGGGTGGGCCAAATTCTCTGGGCGGGCAAAGCAGAGAAAGGGGAGGTAACCTTCCTTCTTATGACCTCATAAGGAGGAGATTCCAGATCGGCCCATCTGAGCTTTCATTTTCTCAAAGTCAGAGCAGGATACCCAGAGCTTGGTTTACATCTATCGCCATTTCTAGACACTGGGGGACCATAGGCAGGCTAGGTGAACTCACATTAATGTTAAAAAACCTCATAAAGTGACATTTTCATGCCATGGGACCTTTAATGCCACATAATCACTTTTGCCAATGACAATCTTCACTTATTAAATATACTGTGAGATGGGGTGACTTTAATTTTTTACAACTCCTCATCAACTTGACTGCCTCTCCACCTCCGAGTTTCAATTCTTGGAGGGTTGTGAGAGAACGGCAAGAGGGTCCTTCATTTTTCACAATTAGTGAAATTACAAATGTGTGTAATTCTTATAATGGCATTAATGACTTTCAAACAGCTGGAAGTATAGCAATTTGATTTCATTATAATCAGATGAAAATGACAAGGTTTTCTATTCATATTTAATCCGAATGCTACAATTTAACTAAAACTTTTTCTTTATGAAAGCCACCTGATTCTACCCCCTGCTTGAACTAAGCGAAACATTTTAACTAGGAGGGTTGTTGGAAAAAACACTAATCAAGGCCTTTATTAAGATCATAGATCAAGAAACACATTAACACAACTTAATTAAATTCATAAATACTGAGCCTGATGCAAAACTTCAGTGACTCACCTCTCCATTTAGAAAGCAGTAAAATACTGACACAAAGAACCCCTGCAGAAAAAGACACATTAGTATTAAAAGAAGTTAATGCAGCTGTATTGTGTAGTGGCACCTTAATTTAAAATCAGAGAATTTAGATGCAGTGGTGAAAAGAAAAAGAAAAAGAAATTAAAAGAGATATTGGGAGAAAATCTTGTCATGCCAAATATAATTTTTCACCAAAAAGAAGCTCTGCTTGAAATATTTTTTTTCCCACCCACTCAGTCTTACATTTAAGCCCAAAAGATGGTAAGATAATTACAAAAATGGCCACAGAGCAGAACCCATGCTCACATTGCCTTGTTAGTCTGTCAACTGAGAGCATGCCGCTGTGTGTACTGTAAGCACAGCCAGGATACTACTTCAAATCATCTTCCCACAATAAGGCTCATAACTGAGAAGAAGTAATACAACTCTGTGATAAAAAAAAAACAACATTAAGAAATCAGCGTGACTCCCATTGTTCATTTAGGTTTTTTTGAACGTTGGCCAGTGTTACACTGCATCATAATCCCCAGGCTTACCTGAAAAGACTGTAAAAAGGAATTGAAATAGATGAAAACGATTTGTGCGATATCGTCCTCCCCCGGATTCACGAAGAAGAGCATGTAGGTGATGCCTAGCAGAGGTAACAAGACCAGTGTTGCTTTCACAGCTTTCCTGTGAAGACAGGGATGGAAATCAGCGGCCCCATTTATACAAAATACTATAATAAGAATCATCATCCAAGTAGATTTTTGAAAAGGCATGATTCTGCGCCAGCTTGTCCTGGCTGGGAAAAAAAAACAACCTTCTTCTGCTTCTCAAAATAAACCCATTGTGGCTCAGTGGATAGCACTTCTACCTTACAGCAATTTGGCAATGGTGGGTTTTTACTTTATACTAAAAGTGCCTGTTTGGAACGGGCCAATTGCTTGGCTTGTGGTATTGCTGCTTGTAGCTTTCTCCAGAACCATTGTACCCCAAAATCGTTAATGAATTTAACGCTTCAGCAGAGGTGTTCATTTCCAAACAGGCTTAGTGACTTGACAGTTAAAGTAACATTAAAGTATGGATTGAATTAGCAGAGGTATTCTGCCAACGGTAATGTTATTAGTATTATGTTAGCAGCACACATGAACAACCGGACCCAGGGTGAGACGCAGAGGGGGGCAGCTCTCTTCTGCTGTGTTCAGTTATATTTTTTTCAGTTCAGTTCAATTTTATTTATATAACACGTTTAAAAACAACCATAGTTGACCAAAGTGCTTCACAAGCTAAAAAAAACAAAAACAAAATGATAATATACACAAGCAATACACAATACACAATACAAAATAACCAACAGTAGAAAAAGGTCAAGGTCTCAAAGCTCAACTTGAATTGAAAGCCAACGAATAGTAGTGGGTCTTAAGCGAGGACTTGAACGTTTCAACGGTCCGAGATGTTCTTATATGAATAGGTAAACTAATCCAGAGGTTTGGAGCAGCCACTGCAAAGGCAAGGCAAGGCAGCTTTATTTGTATAGCACATTTCAGCAACAGGGCAATTCAAAGTGCTTGAAAACAACTTGAACTTGAAGACATGAAAACAGATTAAAAAATTAAAAACAGATAAAATACGAGAAAAAAAAGTTACAGTGCAGTATAAGAAATTAAACATTGAAGAGCAGTTAAAACAGTTAAATATATAAAAGCAGATAAAATAACTTTCCAGGACTCAGTGATCCATTTTTTGGAAAGCCAAAGCTTTTTGACCAATATGACAGATATCTCAAGCAGTCCGGTCCATATTTTCTAACCATCTCACCCACTATGGGTCCAGATGCGTCGCACGGCTTTGAGGTTTCATTCCCCATAGTTACAGAAGCTTTTCTTGAGTATACTCTTATCTTTTTCGATGTGGTCGTCACCGCAAAGCTTAGTTCTTTTCTTCGGCAAACCTTGTAAAACCCGGTACAGCCCTGCAGACAAAAATCTTTTAATAGCCAAGAACGTATTCTTAAACTATTTTATTTCTTCTGCAGTCTGTCTCTAAATAGAACTCGCTCAGAGTGTTGATAGACATTTTTTTTTTTTCTATTTAGGCCTTCTGCCTAAATTAGTTAGTTACTTCGACTAACTTTTTGACCAGCCCAACGTCTGTCTCTTCTGTCACTCTATTTCCATGCCTGCATCAGAGAAACAATCAGAGATATGTCCGTTTCTGCAAGAGAATGTCACTACCAATATGGCAGACATCTCAAGCGATCCGGTCCATATTTTCTAACCATCTCACTCACTATGGGTCCAGATGCATCGCATGGCTTTGAGGTTTCATTCCCCATAGTTACAGAAGCTTTTCCTTTAGTATACTCTTATCATTTTCGATGTGGTCGTCACCGCAAAGCTTAGTTCTTTTCTTCGGCAAACCTTGCAAAACCCGGTACAGCCCTGTAGACAAAAATCTTTTAATAGCCAAGAACGTGTTCTTAAACTATTTTATTTCTTCTGCAGTCTGTCTCTAAATAGAACTCGCTCAGAGTGTTTATAGACTATTTTTTTTCTTTTTAGGCCTTCTGCCTAAATTAGTTACTTCGACTAACTTTTTGACCAGCACAACGTCTGTCTCTTCTGTCAACTATTGTCATGCCTGCATCAGAGAAATAATCAGAGATATGTCCGTTTCTGCAAAAGAATGTCACCGGAATAGTCATAAATTCAATTCTATTATTTGTTTTAGGAATTTCTCTTTATATGCTTATATAGATTGTTATACAGTGTGAACAATGCAGCTTCAGTATAAGAAATGAACAGTTATTTAAAGAAAGGCAACATCAAAAAGATAGGTCTTCAGCCTTGATTTAAAAGAACTGAGAGTTGCAGCAGACCTGCAGTTTTCTGGGAGTTTGTTCCAGATATGTGGAGCATAAAAACTAAACGCTGCTTCCCCCTGTTTAGTTCTGACTCTGGGGAAAACAAGCAGGCCTGTCCCAGACGACCTGAGAGGTCTGGGTGGTTCATAGTGTAGTAGCAGATCAGAAACGTATTTTGGCCCTAAACCGTTTAGTGATTTATAAACCAGCAAAAGTATTTTGAAATCAATTCTTTGAGGCACTGGAAGCCAGTGTAGAGACTTCAGAACTGGATTGATGTAATCCACTTTCTTGGTCTTAGTGAGGACTCGAGCAGCAGCGTTCAGAATCAGCTGCAGTTGTCTGATTGATTTTTTAGGGAGACCTGTAAAGACACCGTTACAGTAGTCAAGTCTACTGAAGATAAAAGCATGGACAAGTTTTTCCAAATCCTGCTGAGACATATGTCCTTTAACCCTTAATATATTTTTAAGGTGGTAATAGGCTGACATTGTAATTGTCTTAATTGGCTGTTAAAATTCAGGTCTGAGTCCATGACTACACCAAGATTTCTGGCTTTGTCTGTTGTTTTTAACATTATCGTTTGAAGCTGAGTGCTGACTTTTAATCGTTCCTCCTTTGCTCCAAAAACAACCACCTCAGTTTTTTCATCATTTAATTTAAGAAAGTTCTGGCACATCCAGTCGTTAATTTGTTCAATGCACTTAGTCAGTTGTTGTTTTGGACTATAGTCCCCTGGCGATAAGGTTATATAAATTTGTGTGTCATCCGCATAACTATGGTAACTTATTTTATTGTTTTCCATAATTTGAGCCAGTGGAAACATGTAGATGTTAAACAGGAGAGGCCCCAGAACGGAGCCTTGGGGAACTCCGCACGTCATATTTGTATGCTCAGATGTATAATTCCCTATAGACACAAAGTAGTCCCTATTCTTTAAATAAGACTCAAACCACTTTAGTACTGAGCCAGAAATGCCAACCCAGTTTTCCAATCGGTCTAGTAATATGTCATGGTCGACCGTACCAAATGCAGCACTGAGATCAAGTAATACCAAGACTGAAATTTTGCCACTATTTGTGTTTAAGTGGATGTCATTAAAAACTTTAACAAGAGCTGTCTCAGTGCTGTGGTGTGGTCGAAAACCTGACTGGAAGGCATCAAAAC
Source organism: Sander vitreus (assembly GCF_031162955.1). Lineage (NCBI taxonomy): Eukaryota > Metazoa > Chordata > Actinopteri > Perciformes > Percidae > Sander > Sander vitreus. The sequence continues at coordinate 15,037,129 of NC_135866.1, forward strand.
TGAAAAGGTTGAGTTGTTGACAAACCGTTTTTTCAATGATTTTACTTAAAAATGGAAGGTTTGATATCGGCCTATAGTTGCTCATTAGTGACGTGTCTAGATTGTTCTTTTTTAAGAGTGGCTTAATGACTGCAGTTTTCAGAGCCTGTGGGAAGATACCTGAGAGAGGAGACGTGTTTACAATCTGTAGAAGATCTGTAGCCAAACAATTCGAAACATTTTTGAAAAGGCCCGTTGGTAGAATATCAAGGCAGCAGGCGGAGGTTTTCAGATGTTGTATAATGTCCTCCAGGTTTTTACAGTTAATCATATGAAATTGGGTCATATTGGAATTTGTTTTGCCTGGACACTGTGACAACACATACCCTGTACTCGATATGGAAACACTGATTGTTTGTTTAATTTTCAGAATTTTGCCTGCAATGATTTTGTCAATCATTGCAGGCCTCAGTGGATACAAGTTCAGATGCTACTGGTACTGGAGGGTTTGTTAACCTATCGACAGTAGCAAACAAAGCAAGTGAGTTATTATTGTTTTTGGCAATGATGTCCGAGAAGAAGGACCGTCTTGCATTCCTCAGTTCCAAATTATAAATGCGAAGTCTCTCTTTATAGGTGTTGTAGTGGACCTGGAGATTAGTTTTTCACCACCTGCGTTCTGCTTTTCGACACTCTCTTTTTTCTGTTCTTACCAGTATGGCATTTCTCCATGGAGATCTTTTTTTATCAGAGACAGTTTTTACCTTAATGGGAGCAATGGCATCAATAACATTTGTAATTTTACAATTTAAATTGTCTACAAGCTCAGGCTCAGTCACCTTTATTTTTTAACCTGGATCTGGGCACATCGAGGAGCATCTGATTGGAAGACCTCAGTGCTTTGACAGGTGTGTGGACATGTAAAAGATCCAATAAATAAGAAGGCGACAACCTAAAATCTTAAAAACAAGCAATACAATTTAAAAATCAATCCTGAAACAGACAGGAAGCCAGTGGAGCGTAGCCAAAACTGGTGTCACGTTTATGGGAACCTAAAGTACCAAGAGCATCTACACAGGAACTAAAATGTTCAGCACGACCGAACACAACAATTTCGGTCTTATTGTCATTGAGACAGAGAAAATTCTGGTCCAAACATATTTTGAGATCTCTCAAGCAGTTAAGCAAGGCTGAAGTGTGTCATTATCATTGTTTTTTACAGGCAAATAGATTTGTACATCGTCTGCAAAACAATGGAACGAAATGTTATGGTTTTTTTTTAAATGGACCCCAAGGGCAGCATGTACAGAGAAAAGAGCATGGGTCCCAAAATGGAACATTGGGGGACCCCACAAGAAAGACGGGCAGCAGATGAAGAGCAATTACCAAGGTGGACAGCAAAACCCCTATCTGTCAAGTAAGATTCAAACCATTTGAGGGCTATTCCCATAATGCCCACACATTGTTTGAGTCGGGATAAAAGGATAGAGTGGTTGACAGTGTCGAAGGCAGCAGTCAAATCTAAAAGCACTAAAACAGCAGAGTTCCCTGAGTCAACCGCTAAGAGAAGGTTGTTATAGACTCTTAGAAGGGCAGTTTCAGTACGGCTTAAAACCAGACTGGAACTTTTCATGAATACTAAAATCATCTAAAAATGATTGATAGAAGTGCCTTAGAAGTGGTGAATTTAAGGCTGACAGCAACTTATGATATAGTGGCTGGCTTTTGTTTGATATCTAGTGTCAGCAAAAATGCCTTTTTATTGAGTTTTCTCTTGGCGAAATGCTCGGAGTGAATTTAAGCTGGGCTATTATTTTGAAGGGTAGACACGCGTAGAGCCAGCGTTATGCCAGCGCTTTTTTTCCCCAACCTTTTTTCATCAACTTTTATTGTGCGGTTGTTTAGTTTTATTGACAATTTATCAATATTCAATAGCCAACGCTGTCCAAACTGCTGCAAATTCCAAACGGCAAGTTCATTGGGTACCCAAGAAATCAAATGTAAAGTAGATCAGATGAACGGTTTTCGAGATATTTGAAAGACAACACACACACACACACACACACACAGATTCCTTGATTTATAGTCAGATAAACTAGCAGGTCTGCAGTAAGAAATATCATTAATACAGAGTTTTACAATTATCCATAAAGTATGCACCTGTAAATGTTATTATGAGTTAATAAATTGATTTTGTTTAGGAGGTTCTGCATCTCTTACAATGGTAAGTTGTTGAACTGTCCATTGGAGTGTTTTTTTTCTGATCAACTAAATAGTTATAGTATATGTAGCTAAACAGATCTGAGAACCCAAGATGTATAAAATGAAGTTGGGGTTTTAAAATGAGATGATATATTCTCAAAATAAATCCCACAATCATGACATACTGTGCCATGCAAGCAATTTACACATTACAGAAAATCCCATTTGGTCTTTGTCAAAACTACCACGCTGTTTAAATTGTTTATGCAATTCTGGTAAAACCGACAGCATTTTGAAGGAATTATTATGTTCTAAATTTGGGTCAACAATTTATGCCTGACACTTCTCTCCTTCACTCACTTAAACCTGCACAGCTCACTTCAGCAAATCTGTCACACCACGACCGTAAATCCCACTCCAGCCTCAAAAGCCTGAATTAAAGTTATGTGAGCTGTGACACAAACACACTCAAAGTAATCCCCCAAGGAGAAATAAACACTTGACACAGTAATCAAAAATGAGAACGCAAACTCACAATTTTCACCGACCCCCTCCTGGACCCCCTGCAGTTTGCCTACAGAGCCAATAGGTCTGTAGACGATGCAGTCAACCTGGCCCTACACTACATCCTTCGGCACCTGGACTCCGCAGGAACCTACGCCAGGATCCTGTTTTTGGACTTCAGCTCTGCCTTTAACACCATTATCCCGGCACTGCTTCAGGAGAAGCTCTCCCAGCTTGGTGTGCCTGACTCACTGACATCCTGACTTCCTGTCTGATCACTGACTTCCTGTCTAACAGGAAGCAGCATGTAAAGCTGGGGAAACACGTCTCCGACTCACAGACCATCAGCACCGGATCGCCCCAGGGCTGTGTTCTTTCTCCTCTGCTCTTCTCCCTGTACACCAACAGCTACACCTCCAGTCACCAGTCCGTCAAGCTTCTGAAGTTTGCGGACAACACCTCCCTCATCGGACTCATCTCTGATGGAGACGAGTCTGCCTACAGGTGGGAGGCTGACCACCTGGTGACCTGGTGCAACCAAAACAATCTAGAGCTCAACGCTCTAAAGACAGTGGAGATGATTGTGGACTTCAGGAAGAACCCAGCCCCACCTGCCCCCATCACCCTCTGTGGCTCCACAATTGACACTGTGGAGTCTTTCCACTTCCTGGGAACTACCATCTCCCAGGACCTCAAGTGGGAGCTGAACATCAGCTCCCTCGTCGAGAAAGCCCAACAGATGTACTTCCTGCGGCAGCTGAAGAAATTCAACATGCCAAAGACAATGATGGTGCACTTCTACACAGCCATCATTGAGTCCATCCTCACATCCTCCATCACCATCTGGTACGCTGCTGCCACTGCCAAGGACAAGGGCAGACTGCAGTGTGTCATTCGGTCTGCAGAGAAGGTGATTGGCTGCAATCTGCCGCCGCTCCAGGACCTATACGCCACCAGGACTCTGAAGCGTGCTGGAAAGATTGTGACCGACACAAACTCTTTGAGACACTCCCCTCTGGCAGGAGGCTGAGGTCCATCAGGACCAAAACCTCACGTCACATGAACAGCTTTTCCCCCTCCACCACTAGCCTTATTAAAAAGGCCCTGAAACCACCCTGACTCTCCACCCCTGGCTCTTCATGCCACTGTTCTCTCTCTGCTGTAATGCTCTTAGCTCTTTCTTTATTTTTTTATTTCTATCTTTATTTTTAATTTAATTGAATACATACTGTGTACATATACTTATATTGTTTACTCCTGTACTTATATTGTTTAATATTCCATCTAGAGAATGTGTGACGTGCACCAACAACACCAAAACAAATTCCTTGTATGTGTTAAAAAACATACTTGGCAATAAAACCCTTTCTGATTCTAATTCTGATTCTGAATTCATTGGTCAGATGCACAACCTAACAACATAAAGCAGAAGTGTGCCAAGTCAGAAATGTTTGCCACCTCCAAAGAATACTGGCGGGAATTAAATTTCACCTCAGATTTTAAAGGAAAGGAGCATGTACCATATGATATTGGAAGAGTTTGGAAATAAAACACATTAAAGAAATAGGTTTCAGGGTGTTAATGTGATTTATTGTTTTTAATTTGCCACACTAAATGCAATAGCAGGCAATCCTTAGCCTGGAAGAGGCGCATGAACAATAATTGATCTTTAATATTGCAACACTGGCAGTGATTTGACTTTGTAGTCATTAATATTGGATCCTCTGATCCCCAAATACGTAGTCTTGAGGGTATTTGTGTGCAATGAAGTCAGAGTTTAAACAGTAATTATACAAATGTATAATACTAGTCTGCTTTCTAATCAGCTACTTTGAGGCTAAAATGTATTTATTCAGTCTTAAAAGACTACATGTTGTCATTGCAAGGAGCAATCAGAAGAAAAAATTATTGTCATGTAATTTCTACATTTATAAAATCATCCACACTATCAACTCACCTGTACTGTATTGTTTCAGACGTGGTTGAAGCTCTTAGTTTGGTCATAAGTATTCGTACTATGTTGAAGAGGAAAACAAAGTTTATCTAGACAAACAACATAAACAAAATAATTAGTTTGGACCCCGTGCTAATGGCTTACACTGAAATACACCGAGAGCAATTTTCTGCAGCGAACATAATCTCCTCATTAAATGCTGAATATAGGAGTAGTAGAGGGCAACACAAGTCAAAGCCACCTCCTGTCTCAACAACAAAGTGTAAGAGAAGCACACAAATCAGAACTGGTCTCCACACTACATGCTGGTAACAGCTTATACAAAATCATTAGTGGATACATTCCTATAAATACAATTACTTATTGATTATTATGCGTTGGAATGCCTGGACCCATCAGCAAGATTAATTCCACCTTTCTAACAAGCTAGATGCATGATGGAAATGGATTTCATCATAAAACCATTTTCATTTAGGGCAATATTTTTTCATCAGTTTACACCTTCAAGCAGGCATTAAGTGATAAATCTCATGTTAGTGTAAATTGCGTGTTATATAATGAATGGTTCTAACAATTAATGTGAAAAATAATGGCAGTGGATGCACAGTGCAATGCCTTTCAGGGTTGTTGCTCACCAGTAGCACAAGAATAACTGGTCCCTGGTAAATATAGTCCATATATTTTCCAGGCTCTTTACCAAACCAACATCTGTTGACAGAAGAAAACAAACAATTAATACCAGGAAATTAAAGAAAACATTTAAGAAAACAGTATCGACAAATACAAATACCTATTTATTGGATACTTACTGTTCATCTTCATAATACAACTTTCCTATGGCCCAAGCTACAATTATAGGGAATGGAATACCTGGAGTAAAGAAATGAAAGGATTCATGTTAGTCAGAAAACATTTACAGTATGAGGGGCATAGGATATTGTTAGAGAAAAACTTAGGAATTGATTTCATTAATTTTAGTAATCCAAAGTACAAATATATTTGGTAAAGCTTTTTTTCTCAGTATTACTGTCAGAATATTCAAGGTGGAAATCACAGAACATCTTTTTTTACAACAGTAGTGCATAACTGTGTGCAGCTTGATCACAATGGGGAAAATGAACAAGCCTACATGCTCCTTCCAAAAAAAAGAAGAAAACATGCTCCCATATTTCTCTTCTTTCTCTTCTACCGAAAAAAAACATTGTAAGTCTAAATTGGCTTCACAGTCATATGTTACACAACTCAGGAACCACAGCTGCTGCCCTCTTAGAGGTCGGGTTAGAGAAATGATGGATATATGTAGCCTAAATGAATCTGAAAAATAAAGGTTATGAAGTGGGTGCTTGTCTTAGAAACTTTGTCGAAGCAAATAATACACTTATACACAGATTTGTTTATTATGAGAACGATTTGTGACAAAATATATTACATGAGGGCCAAACTGTTGACATATTATGGTTTTAAAATTAGTTGAAATAATCTCAGAATAAGAACAGTGCATGTTAAATTCTCCATCGTTCACGTGGGCCCACCGCAGCTCTATCTGAACATGGACCACATTTCAACACCAATCTGTAAAATCAGCAGGAGTTGTACACCAAATAATTAGGTGCTGGTCACGGCAGTGACCTGATTTCAGGAGATGGATTGCCGTATCCTTGGCTCTGAAAGTCTGATTTAATAAAAGACCAAGTATGCTTGAATCATCTGTGATAAAATAAAACTATTTGAACTTGAGCTGTCATCCTCTTTTCAAAACAGACTGAATAGACTGAATTCCCCAGGCTTTTTTAAGGACTTTTATTTTATTCATGCACGAACACTTGTGTCTACTGCAACCTAATCTTTTCTGTGGTCTGCTTATTACAAACTGTGCTGCACGAGAACCTTTTTGCTGCACGGTAAGATTGTAGTAAAATAAAAAGCAATAAAGCCCTTTGGGATATCTCACTGTTCCCCCACAGCACTACGGACTGTAGTTCAAGGAGCCTCTGCTTCTTTTAACAAGCAGTTCATTCTTGACTTTTTCATCCTGCCTGTGAGCTGGTAAGCTAATTTAGCTTCTAGCCAAATATTGTTAGTGAGTGGACAAATCAGGTAACAGAAAGCTTATCAGATAGGGCAAGTTTTATAGACAAAGTTAACCAAAAGTTTGTAAAGGTAAAATTATGAGTAATATCAACTTTAATGGAGCTGAAAGAGTACAGGTCTTAACCTATTTGGATCCCAGCTATCATCAGGCCTCTGGTGGAAGACAGATTTAATTTGCTCCATTTCCATCATTTCATTAATGAATTATAATGAACAATCTCTCAAGACTTATATCAGGGACACAATGAGGAATCTAATCTCTTTACTAGTGTGTGGTTTCCACAATGCAGCAGTTTTAAGCATAACAAACTAAATAAATTGTACAGATTATACTTTATACCTACCTGTATTTATGTTACATAGCCCATACTCTACAGCTCCTTGTTTCTACTTCAAGATGACTCTTAAATGTCCTATATTATAAAACGTTAGATTCCCATGTGTGTTATGATTATAAAGCAGGTTGAGGTGCTAAATACTGTGAAAATATCAAAACCCTTAATCCACAAAGAAATGCACACAGCATATTCAGAAACGGTGCCTTTAAACTCGCCGACAGGACTTCGTCTGTACGGTTCTGGTGTCACAATTATACTATATATTGGTAAAAAGTGCTGCTACAGTGCCATTACAGTGATTCCCTTGCTGCAATGATGGTGCAGAGAGTCCGAGAGTGCAGATACGAAAGACCCAAAAATGCTGACCAATCAGAACAGCCTGGGTGAAACAGAAGCGTTTCAGACAGAGGGCGAATACAGGTTAATTCAGACAGACAGTACAAGAAAACCAGCCATAAACAATGTGTTATTTGAACATTAAAGCATGTGAACATGTTCTAGTAGAAAGCCAAAATACAAGTATGAACCTGAATTTGAGCATAATGTGGGACCTTATATGGGAAGTCATTTTTTCTATTCTACAGTATTACATTCTAAAAGGTTACAATATGTAATATATGGTTTATGGTATGTGCACAGATATTATGGATTAAAACCAAGTTTAACCTACACCTGCTGCAGGAGTACTAAGTAAATTTCCTAGTATTGATGTTTTGAATTTACTGAAAGAGGAAGCTGCACAGACAATCTAATCATGACAAGCTGTCAGTAACTTCATACTGTAATCGAGTCATTAAAACTAGATTCATATGATTGATATCTGCCTTTGGTTATTTCTATTTTAAAGTCAATATGAAGCCCCAAATCATGTCATCCATGTGTCATTACCAATCATATGTCATCTGCTGGTTATCTATTCCATTCTTATGTTCATAAATCTCAGTCATTTTAGCATGACCTAGATGCATTAAAGTATGTGTATATTTTTCATCCTGTAAGAACACACAATGTGCATTACGTAAAGGAAATGTCAGACCAGCTCAGGAAACTGAACACGCATGTTTTTCTGCCTCAAGATGGACTATTCTGACACCATGCTTTTTCTAATACTGTAGTTTAAGTCAAGGTGAGCATAGGTAATGTATGTGGTTGTGATGGGGCATCTGCTACATGTTTATTCTATCACTGCAAGTCAAGCACAAAAAACGACATTTTTCACACTTCACTGCAGCTCTGTTCTCTTATGAACTTAAAGCCTTATATTGAGTCTAAAAGGTCTCCCTCCGTTTCAAGACTTTACATGAAATGCTTTCAGTCAAGCAAAGGTTTACTTTGAATTGGGGAGAAATGCAACATTACACTGTGGTTCAGTTGTTTCACAATCTGGTTTTAATTTAAATCTGTACAATATATCAAATTCTGAAAGTGCTCATTTTGGGCAGATATTTACAAATATCTTCAATGTACAGTATGTAAGCATATATTATTATGTCAAAAATACTCAGTTAATCCAAAACATGTACAGTATATCAGTAATTATGGAAATGACATGACAGCTGTGCAAATCTGCTGATGAAGATCAAGATTAATAACTAATAAATGGACTTGACTGTGTCCAAGGTAAAGAATTAGCTTTGAAACATAATACATTATCTTGATTTGGAGTCAATAAACACCAAATACATATCAATCTACAAAATCAATGCATTTGAGGCCAGAAAGTATCAAGTTAAACTGGACTTTAAATTGGGCTTTGTGACCTGGCCAACTCAGCTTCTAATACTGTATCTGCAATTTTAATTCCATAAGAAAAACTATTATAAAAACTGGGAATAGGTTATACCAGAAAACACATATCCATGCTTAAAATAAACACTTCTACTGCCATTTACTATGTTCATTCAAGATTAAAAATATTGTAAGTGCACCTAACTGAATCACGCAGAGCCAAGAACCGAGTCAAGTGTTGCTAATGCACTTTCAACATAGACATACTCACACCAGCCGATGAAAAGAAAGACCCACTTTCTGAGCTTATCAGTTGAATAAGTCATTACGATGGCTGTGTGTAGGTAACATCCTTCAACAAACATCCAGAAGAAGTTTGTCACCACAAAGTAGTTGTATATTGTTGTAATGAATCGACACCAAGGCTGCCAAAACAACAACAACACAAGACTCAATAAATTGCAACATAAATACTTGATATAAAGTTGTGTGTAGCTTAACCTTTTAAGACTGTCTAATGGCTTTATATAGTTAGTGCATGCAGTACACAATATTGTAAAACAATGCTGTTACCTCATTGCTCTCATGAATATTGTGGTCAATCAACTGAAGCAAAAACCACATAACATTTCTCAGTATGAACGTGGTGATCAAGTTCCAGTGGATGATGTTTCGAAGACATCGTATGCTCCTATAATAAAAGGAATGTCTTATTATCAAATTAAAGTGAGATTAGGGCTGAATAATATTGGCCTTTTATTATACTGTCCGTAAATTGTTGGCCATTCATATAACAAATAGAGGCTGCAATATTACATTCAAACTGTCTGTAAAACATTTGTTCATTTATGTATTACATTATTTCATTTATCCAATAATTTTTTTCGCAATTTACTTACTTCCTTGCACTGTAGCCATGGATGTACATGTTTCAGTAGGCTACTGGAACTATGAGGTGTAACGTGTTTTTATACGATTTCAATGGAGATTCATGGACGTGCCAACAAAAACATATGTGGGGAATCACTAAGTAGTTTTGAATTGTTCCATGATATCCAAAGAGATTTGATTGCAAAACATATATTGACTATTTTGGTCTTTAAAGTAATTTAAAGAAATCAATATTTGCTTTGAGAAGCCCACATCAATCACACCATAGTGCACAACATAGCGGCTGTTTAATATCTGCAATGTGTGTGCAGTGTGTCTCTGTGTGTGTGTGTGTGTGTGTGTGTGTGTGTGTGTGTGTGTGTGTGTGTGTGTGTGTGTGTGTGTGTGTGTGTGTGTGTGTGTGTGTGTGTGTGTGTGTGTGTGTGTGTGTGTGTGTGTGTGTGTGTGTGTGTGTGTGTGTGTGTGTGTGTGTGTGTGTGTGTGTGTGTGTGTGTGTGTGTGTGCAGTGTGTGTGTATGTGTGTGTGCGTGTGTGTGTGTGTGTGTGTGTGTGTGTGTGTGTGTGTGTGTGTGTGTGTGTGTGTGTGTGTGTGTGTGTGTGTGTGTGTGTGTGTGTGTGTGTGTGTGTGTGTGTGTGTGTGTGTTTAAACCAGGACATAAAAAGGTATGACTGCTAAGAAGAAAGTGTTATAAAAATGCCCATTATGTCTTTCTCAGTGCTCCAGCTGAGCCAAACTGCAGAGATCATTTCTTTTGACATAAGCGACCTAATGATAAGCAGTCCGAGCACATTACGTGAATTTCCCTGATTGTCCTCTATGAGGACTCATGCATACAGGACACATTTAGATAGAGACTATTTCTGTACTTGCCTTAAGCACAAGAAGAGAATGAAGGCCACGACTAGAGCTCCCACAGAGATACAGTGACCTAGGTAGTTGATGATCAGCGCTATTTTATAATGCATTGGATATTTTCTCTGTAAAAACAAGACGTGAATTACTTTTTGAATGCAACTACTGGATAAGAACACAAAGAGAAGAGGTTAGCAATACTAAAAGACATAATTAGAACCGGGGTGTATCTATTCATCTATCTAGGCTTCTTTGTTTTGAGGTGTAACTAAAGTGAGAGAAAGCACTTCAGATGTCATGGCTTAAAATTATCTGAGAAAATAGAGCAAGACCCAGAAATACACATAATTAGGAGACATGATGTGAGGTAATCAGGCCAAAACTCATTACATGCAATGCTTAGATGGACACAGGCAAGACTGTACTTATGTATTTGTTAAGTCGTCTGGAAACAAACGTTTAAACAGTTTAGCTGCAGTATAGTTCGTAGAAAAACTAAATTCAATTCAATAAGCGTTAAGTAATCAAAACACCACATTATTTTGGCTAGATCTGATTGGTATTCCCTGTGTGCCATTACTGTTATGATGAGAAGCTGTGATGAGCATTTATTTAAGACGGATAACAGATTGCTTACAGAATGAGGGACAACAGGATTATGACGTCACACTAACCTTCTCCTCCAAAATGGGTTCACAATTGGAGTAATTGCTTTTCAATGCCCACGTCCCATTATCCATACATTCCCTGTAAGCACTCCCTGCAAGAAAAGAGTGGGAAGGACAGATGAGAAAACAATGAGTAATAAGTATTAAGTGTAGCATTGCTGCAAACATTGATCATTTTTTAAGTACTTGTTACTTAAAATCTAAATATTGGATATCTAAATATTCACCACCACACTACATTCAGCTGAGTCCGTGCTGGAGCAGGGTAAGGTTATAGTAAAGTGTTTGCCAAGTGGGTAAGCAATAACATCCCTGTCATTCCTTAGAGCTCAGTCACTACTATCGGTCTGAGTTACAGAAAACCAACTCAGCAATACAATTTTTATTCATGGTGTGGAAATGCAAAGCCTCTTACTCTGTTAGTTCATTTGCATATCTTTTTAAGCCCACTTTCTATAATCAACTTTGAATTGAAATTGTCATTTTGCAGTTCCTCACCACACATTCAGAAAGCCCTTTATCTCTTTAACAATGATAAATGTATACAGACTTGTGTAGGAAAAAAGCAGCAATGAATGTGAAAAAGTTAATTTCTTCTATTCTATTATGACCAGACACTTACAAAGTGATAATTTAAACCACTCTGCTTCCAAGATACACATAATTTACTGTATGTAGGTTATTGTATTATTGTGTATGAAAATCAATTATGAGTTTGCTGTCAAAAGCTTCAACTGTGATTCATACTATTAAAAATAATAGATTGATATTCAACTCCAAATAAATGCTTTGCAAATTAAAAATTAGTTAAGTTATTGGTTGCATTTGAAGCAGGAAGTTTTACATCCAATCACAGTAATGATGTTACCACATAAAATTAGACCATGCAGAGGCAATTTAGTGATATCCCTGCAGTTGTGGTATTGACCGTCTTGAAATAAAATCCCAAGCCCCAAACCCAAACCATACCAGCAAGATCCAAAATCTTATTTGCCACAGAGTTCCTCGTCAGGCTGATGTTGCCAAAAGCCAGGAGCACACACTTTGTGCAGCCTTCAGAATGGCTTCACAAACTCACCCTCAGCTTGACAGTGTTGTTACGTAGCCTGTATGTAAGCACATGGGTCTATAATAGTATATTAGTATAGGGTCTGCTACTCTTATGAGGATAGCACAACTCCCAGGGAACCAGTAGGAATCGTAATTAATTTTATTTAAAAATTTCATCCAGAAATTTTATTTAGAAAGTCATCCAGTGTTTTGGACCCTTGTTAGACTGGTTCTGGCCCTGGTTCTGGTTATTTGACATCCCTGGCCGACAGCGACTCTTCAAAAAGTGGCAGCAGCAAAGTACGATTCTTTGCATTCAAATTAATGTTACGTAATGTGAAATTTGTATTTGAAGAGCAGAAAGCAGAAAACTGCTTGTGGCAGAAGGAGTTGACTTATGGCAACACTTACAAGGAAATGCTTTGCACTGCTCATGAAGAAAAATCCTAATTCTCAGCAGTTTAGAATAGAGTAGGTTTAATGTAGGAGCAAAGTCAGTTAAATCACTAAAGCACTTTCAATATCCTGTTTAGTATCCTACATAGTTTAGTAGCCTACTATTCTTTCTGGCATAATTTCATCATAATCAACTTAATTATTTCCTGGATTTTGTATCACCATAGTCCCTACAAATGTATGTAGAAATGCAGGAAATGGGATTCAAATTGATAAAGTTTTTCTGGTGGAGAATCCCAGACCACCTGCTTTGTGTCCACCCCACTTCTCAAACCAAAGTTACACCATTGCCCTGAGACACAGTAAAACCTTCCATTGTAATACACTCTAAAACACATTGTGTTTCTTTGTTTGACTCTGCAGAAAAATACTTCAATATGTTCATTGATTAGTTGCAATGTGGCATTTATTGAGTTATTGTGCAGTGTAGGCAACTGTGAAAGGAGAGCTTATGTCTCATGCATGGTTTAAACATGAACCAAGGCAAATAAACTGGAGAATGTTTGTATCATCGTTGAGGACATCAAGTCATTGTCAGGACACATTCCTCCTTTTACTGCATAATTGTGACAAATGATATTGGTTTGAAGTCATTATGCAATTGATTGTGGTGCACACTGAGGCCCTGTTTAACACGATGACTCTTGCGGGTGAAAACGACAAAATATTTTATCAGATATGCCTTTCTTTTATACGACGACAGCGTTTTTGGGGCTTAAAAACGCCAAAAAGTGAAACCACCCTCCAGAGTGGAAATCTTAAAAACACTCCACCATCGCGTTCCCGTCTAAAGGGTAAAAACACAAAAGTCTGATATATATAGACGAGAAAAAGGCATCCAGGTAGTCTGTTGTTACGGAGTAGGCTACAGAAATTACAGGCTTCTGTTACCTAAAAGATTTTCAATGTAATTGCTCAATATTTTTAAATGATTTCGACAATGTGGATAAGGTTGTTATAGTTCGATGACCATATGTAGGCTATTTATTTGAGCCAGCTTCCAGAGTAGGCTACAACGTTGCAGATGAAGAGAAAGAGAGAGAGAGAGAGAGAGAGAGAGAGAGAGAGAGAGAGAGAGAGAGAGAGAGAGGCAGCGGGCAGAGGAGGGTCTGGTTCAGCCTCCTCTGCCCGTCGGTGCTGTGGCTTATCATGGTCGACTGTGTCGGTCATCATCAGACAAACATGCAACTCCAGCTGCCTGTCTGTCCAGACAGAATTGTCAGCTTTTGTTGTTCGCTTCGACATGTTTTGGTTTCACCATAGACAGTATATAAGAATGGACCAACAGATCCCGTTGCTCTGGATGGAGACCAGTGAAGGCCATTAGAAGCACTTTTCCGGTGATGGCTGAGCGTCCTCCAACTGAGAGAGACATCGTAAATGTGCCGTGAGCAACGTGTCTGAAAGTTGTAAGTCTTCTGGTAGCTGTGCCAAGAGAAATCTCAATCACTCCCAATCGTGCAGAGACAGAGAGCGTAGGTATATGTAAGGAGATAACATGGACACAGGCTAATTATTCTTAACTAAAATGCTAGTTAACAGTAATTAAACTTAAACAGCTAATGTGAGACGAAGCTGCCTGCGATCTTCTCCTGTACTGTACGGTAATTCCTCTACTATGCGACAGTAAGTCTCATGGTTAGAAACAATCGTTAGCCTATTTTTACAAAAACGTCTGCTACGGAGCCATAACGTGAGGTACAAGGTAATGGAGCCTTTTATACATTGTCGTGTTTCTTTAGAAATAAACGATAAACAACGATAGACAAATAGTCTTTAAACGCTTCAGATGTAAAGTTATTCGCTGTCAAAGTGACGCCAAAATGAATGGCAGTCAATGGAATGCTAACGGGAGGTCATGGCTTATTAGCATCAAAATGGCGCCATAGGAGGTTCGCAGTCCGAGGAGAAGCTTACCCCCTTCGGTTTCACGCTACTAAGGAGAGAAGTAGAAGGCAGGTTCTACGCAGGCGCGCGGACTTGGTGGTGTTGTGTGGGAGTGCCACCTAGCCGCCTGCCGTGCATACTACATCGAATTTCACACACTTTTGCGTCACCATATGCACGCAGATTTCCCCCCCAAAACTCTTGTCTAAACGCGGAATAAAAAGTGAGAATGCAACGCCACTTTTGCGTTTTCTCTTCAGATCGTTTCCGTCTAAACATAGCCTAACTGTTAAGAAGAAATCCCTTTTACATTGTAATGTAGTTTAATTTGTGTTTTTATGCTACATTCCACAATATTGCATACACATTTGAACATAATGCTGTCCAAAGCAACCACAACACATATTACAGCCTGAGAAAAACACTGAATCAAGACACTATATTTTATTCACATTTTCTTTTTTGTATAAACAGTACTGTACATGTATTGAAATGTGTGTACCACTTCCGTATAAAGAGTTTATCAGCTGTAACTAATTTCTGTCTTAATATAGTTTATACATCTTTTCTGATCTTTATAGATCATAAAATAAGATCAACTTGTTGCCAAGTTATGAACAATGTTCGGCATGTTTTTTTTAAGATTATTTTTTGTGCATTTTAGGCCTTTATTTGTATAGGACAGCTGAAGACATGAAAGGGGAAAGAGGGGGGGAACGACATGCAGCAAAGAGCTGCAGCTCGGAGTCAAACCAGCGGCCGCTGCGTCGAGGAGTACACCTCTATATATGTGCGCCTGCTCTACCAGGTGAGCTACCCAGGCGCCTAAAGTTTGGCATGTTTAACCAGCATGGCACTTACTTTGTCTTCTTAGATCTTTACATTTTCAGAAAGACCCCTCTAATGTTTGACCTCTGTCCTTATGGAAAATAGCCACAGAGCATTGTAAATTATATTTTATCATTAACTACAGATTTTGTAAAAACCCTATTCATGACAATTAACCTACCCTTTGACATTCATATCTGCAGACTTGATGGCTGATGGTGAAGTGACAAACCTATTTAGTCATGGGTTACCAACATTTATTACAGAGTAGACTGGATACAAATCAGCCCAAACACATTTTTCACAACCTGGCAAAAGTGTTGTTCTTATTAATACATCATGCGTATATATCATTTTTATAACACTTTTAGCTTTATACCATATTAGTAAATACTTTATCAACTATTAACAAAGCCATTAGTTACAACTCATAAACCCTTGAAGTGTGATCTATTAGATAGTATAACTGAGTTTTTCTAAAAGAAGACAGATGATGATGGAGAACACTATTCTCATCCTGAGACATATTATATCTGCAAACAAAATCATGGAAAATATAATATGGCAACTTGAAGTTGACTGAGCTAATATTATTGTAGCAGCACAAGATGCTTGCCAGATGAAGTTCTCTCCACTCTTCAGGCAAATATCACACTGTGTCTGTGAAATAAGCAGTGATGTTGCAGAAAATAGAGGAAGGGGAGCAGCTTGTGAGTTTTGCCCGTGTGAGCGATTCCATGGAGGCAGGACTAATTCAACGCACTGGTGCAGGGAGAGCTGACTAACCATCTGTGCATTACGCATGATAAAGCTATGCTCTTCGCATTTTATTTTACAGTGCATTATGTTTACACAGTTAAAATATTAATCACTAAGTGACTCAGTTTTCTCTCGGGTGTGGGTAAGGAGAGAGGGCTGCCATTCAAAGGTGTTAACAATGCTGGAAGCAACGCAACACCAACCACACTTTCTTATGCACACAGATGCATAAGGAAACAAAAGAAATGTGCCATTTCAACGCATTCTTCAAAACTGGCTTACTCTATGCCAACATTGTCCACCTCCTCTGCCTCTGCCAACTTCTTCCTTTTCTCGGATGCACAAATACATACATGAAAGCAAACACCATATGATTGCTCAAGGATTGGAAGATTGAAAGCTTGTTTGTCGAGTTAATGGGGAAAGGTTATTCTTATTACATAACTTCAGCGTGCATTGGTTGTTGCATAATTGGCACTTCAATTGGGCATTAACAACATTAAGTAATTTAATGTGATATAAATGTGTGATAGATTCCTCAGAACTAATCTGAAAGGCAAACCAAATTCCTGATATTCCTGGATGGATGGATAAAATACTAAATATGACATGACTGCTACTGCACGCCTCCTCAAAGCACCAAGCTGCTGCTCACAGTTACCCACTTGTTTCAGTTGTTTTGTGAAATAGTCAGTAAAATTGGGGACCTTCTATTCAGGTAAGTTTCAAAATGCAGTAAAAAATGAAAGGCTACAATGTCTTGAAGTTGAGTGACAGCACATGCGAGCCAGTTTCAGCAGCATGTCCTTCTAGCCATTTGAAATTTAATTCTACAAGGTGGGGACAGAATAAAGTAGGCCATAATGTAACAGCATGGGAATCTCACAGCTCATTGCAGTTTGATATTTCATTTAGGCAGCAGAAACTGGAGGACAACTGCCATGTCACATACAAAGACCTCACAGGGCAAGTTAGGACATAAAGCTGTCAAGCAAATACAAACACACATTTTGTATTTATACAAGAGCATGATGAAGGAATAAATAGTATATTCATTCAAATAGTATAATCAGTCTATCAAATCTGTCTTTAAAAACTACCAATACTAAATAATTCTAAGTATAAACCGTTTACATTTACATTTTACAGTTTGTGATTTATGTTTTGTTAATACAGCACGGCTATACTTTAAAGAATGTTCAGTATCCTTCTAAGCACCCCAGACAACCATATTCAGAAGCTCTTAATGGCAAGTGGATGCATTCACTCTTAAGAGTTGCTTTGGGAAATGTGTGTTGAAATTTATAAATGCTAGAAATGCTATTAGAAAATATCCTCCATCTTCCATTAAAAACGTTTTTATGGGGAGCCACTCACAGAAAGAACTGAATTTTTGGTAATTGTCTGGAACTGTTTTTTTTAAAAAATTACGTTTCTGGGTCTCAGTTCTTTTAAATTGTCAGTATGGCTCTTACCAATTTGGGGCTTGCATCTCAACTCCTATCTGTTTTTGCTTGTGGGTCTCACTGACCTCCACTGCCCATTTTGTCTTAGATGCAAAAGTGTCCTTTTGCAAAGGGCTTTTTTTTTGTCCTAAGTGTTTATTACTATTTATAGAGAATTAAATCACATATGAAAGGAGGAAGAAGACACTCTCTCTGAGCAGTTTAATGGAAAACTAAAACTGTTCTTTATCTTGAGAGACTCCCTCCAGTTTCCAAATATCACATATTTATTGCCCAAATGACCTGTGGTTCAGATCATAAAGCGTTAGTCTCCAGTAAGTCTAAATTGTCAGCACAAACATGCCAACATCACAACGTTAAAATGAAACCGTTCCCAAGCCCTTGATTGACCCAAGTTTGATCAAACACGACTCGGCAGCTAAACCACTTCACAAAAACATACTCACATTTACTCTGTTATACATTTTGTCAGAGGTGCTGATCCTTTTCAAAGCAAAACAAAGTCCCTGGCTCTCTGGCATTATCAGCACACGCTCTAGAAATGACTGGATTACCTAAGGAGGTACTGAAAGCCCAGAATATAGCCATAAAGTCACACATACATCATCAAGTATTTAAACTCTGCTCTGGGCATTTTTTATTTTTTAGATATGCATTTCTACTGACATCTACCAGTAGCACATCATTGCTTAAAAAGCTAAATTGATATGCCTGTTATTAAAAATAATAGTTTGTTTTCTGGGATTATTTATGCATCTAATTATGTCATTTGAACTGCTCCAGGGAAAGTAAGTTGTTGCATTAAGATGCACATGAAATACATGTTAAAGTTCAGAAATCAAACTGTGCTGAATATCTTTGTTTTGTCATCTTTTCCCTGAAAAGAAATTTTGATGCGCACTCATGGTTTCTATAAAGGGAACTGCCGAAGGGGAGGAAGGAAATGTTACTGAAATGTTTTTGCTCAGAATATAACGTCTACTGTAGGTGCTTCTTGTAGTTTAATATACATCTTGGAAGCATAACTAACGTTTTTGTCATCTTTGAGTTGGATAACAGAACAAGTCCTCATTTGTATCAGAGCCAAGAAGACGAGGCAGAATAGTGCAAGGAAACTGCCAGAGTACAGTATAAAAAAACTGTTTTCTCAGAGGGACTGCATGCCTCTGAGGCATGCTCGTCTTTAAAGAAAGACATTTCTTAGGGTGACTGAGAACATGGAGCACCGGCACGGACCACCCAATCTCACAAGCTCAGGTCAACCTCCACTGAGCCAATCAACAAAAGACATATGGGGTTAGTCTAAATGCTTTGGCTGCTTGCCTGGCCAACCGTCTGCTACCATCCTTTGCAGTGACATACAGTTCTGTACAGTGGCATGATGTCTTTGTCCTAAACCCATGCTGCATAGAGAGTGCAGGGATAAATCCCTTGGAAACTTAGCAGCAAATAAGCAAAAGAAATTCTAAATCCTCAAAAGAAAAATATTTTTTCTGTACCAGACCACACTCTGTAAGTGTAAGGTATTTTGCATTCACGTTTGGAATGGTCCCTTACTTCAGCTCTACAGTTTCCCATCTGTATAATGCTACAGTTCCTGACATAAGCATTAATACACAGTTTTTAAAAGGCCAAGAAACCACAAGAACAGTTACATTTTAATGTATAACCCTCATAATAGATTTTCTTTAATTGGCATAAGTCAAGTCATGATATAAATAAATGGATCAAGCAGAACAAAGAAAACTGCCAGAGAAGCCAGCTGACAGTATGTAAAAAACAGCTCAATCACACACACATTCTTATCAGTGTAATCATACTCTTACTATTTCAAGTGTCCCAAAAGGAAGCTATGACAATAAGACACCTGCAAAGTCATAGCTTAATGTTATTACAGTAATATCTGTATGTTAAACTAGAAACAACTTGAGATACAGTAACTCAAAATACCTAAACAAATCTTTTAAATTATGTCATTGCGACCCAAGGGACATAACATTTTTACTCACCCAATATGGGTTTATTATGTCATCCATAGATCTTTGCAAATGAAGCAAATACTCAAAAAATCATTCAGGTATAGAATATGTTAATAACTGACGGCTCCATTATAAACCAATTGTCCAAAAGCCAAAGCCAAACCATTTTTACATTTGCATATTAACATTGTTTTTTGAGCGTGTTAGCATGTTGATGTTAGCATTAAGCTGAAAGCACCGCTATGCTTGATTACAGCCCATGGATGTATTATCGAACTGGATAGGGAGCTTCCACTCAGCCTTGCTGCCAATTCTTTTTCAGTGGCCACTCGTGGTATTGCAACCAAAAATCCCTGTGGCCCAAACAGTTTCCCCATTGACCACTGCTAAAAAAGAGACGTCTGTAAAATTGTTGACAGGACACCTCGAACTGCAAACAACGTTGACGCTTTAATGCGTAATGCTTTTTGATATTAATGAGTGTCCGTTACATTCAAGCTATTGCCAAATGAGTTGCTACAAAGCTAATTAAGACTGTGAGCTCCACAAAAACTCTGTATTTCTCAGTATGGGTATGTTCAGAAGATTGTGGCGTCCGGTGACTTTCCCGCACAGAAACTACTGCAAAACACTTATTTTGGCCTTGTGGGTTGTCACAGATTGTCGTGTAGGGAGTGATGTTTGATATTTTCTGAAGGACTTGGAACAAACCAGCAGTCTGTGACTTGGTGAGCTGGATCAGGGAACGTTGCTGTTCTGATGTGTTGCAGAGGAGATTTCCTGAAGCACAAGAGACTGAGCAACCTTAAAAAAATATACCACTTTAAAAAGAATAGCTTGCTCAGTTTTGGAGCCAAATTTAAACACATCTTGAGTAGGATGTCAACAGACAATTTGAGGTTACGAAACACCTTTGTGAGATTTCTGTTTTTCAATTCTATTTCTGACATATCTCGTAACATGTCAATCGTAGAGTTTGACCTGAATAATTATTTTCCCTGTGAGGGGAGGGAGGAAAGAACTATGGCTGGCATTATCATTACACTTGACATGGTTCACTGAATTTTATAAATTAACTAACAGGAAGGAGCATGGTGTACATACATGACATAGGTTTTATGGTCTTACTTGATTCTGCCCTGAGGTTGTATAGCCATTAGAGACATTGGTGGATCTAAACATCCTCAGGTGTCTAATTGGGTGATTATTTTCTAGAAGAAGAGAATTGAAAGTGAAAAGACAGCAGCTTTTCTCAGTTGAATTCAAACGAAACATGTCATAGGCATGATGCACAGTGCAAGGTGAGGATGTATACTCATTAAGAACTATTTATGTTTTTTCATTTAACTGTCAAGCGAATTTAAAGCTAACTTTTGAAATGTTGCAAAAAGATATGCAAATTTAGCGTGTTTCCACCAACTGTTTGGAGCAGATAAACTAGGCTACAGAAGTTGGCGCTAAAGGCCATGAGTAAACAGAGTAGAAGAAGTAGAGGTTGCTAACCGGAAATAGGAGTCACTTTGGCCATCTAACCCATCTACGAGAGATAAATGGAAAGAGTTTTTTCAGATTTGGTTCAATTGGGCAAGTTTTAATTGTTCTTTCATGTCAGCTAGTATTGACCATGTTTTTTCTAGCCATGTAGCTAGAATGTCTAAAAATTAGAGCTGGGCAATATGGAAAAAATCTATTATCACGATATTTTTGACCAAATATATCGATGTTGATATTTCGGCGATATTGCAGGGTTGACTATTGGTGCTTTCACAAAATATTAACACAATGATAATTTTGATAAATAATCACCAATAATGTGGATACAGTGACTAAGTGGGTAAAGGCAAATAATAGAGAAGCTAGCTAGAACAGTCTGGTGAGTTCAGAAAATTGCATCACTTTACTGTAATGCAGCCTCAAATTTCCCCGCGGGGATGAATAAAGTATCTTCTATTCTATTCTATTAAAACCAGGAAAAGACAACACTTATCGTCTCATATCACGATATTACGATATCCAAAATTTAAGATGATATCTAGCCTCATATATCAATGTCGATATAATATCGATATATTGCCCAGTCCTACTAAAAATGAATAAACATTCATCAACATTGCTGCTGATTAATCTTCTCTTGATTGACTAATAAATGAAGGCCCCTCAAAATCCAATTTGATAATTTCAACCTCCAGTCTGATCATTTGGATGGTTGAACAACTAAAGGTTTGGATATAAGCTTGACTAGTAGCTTCACTGCACATGTCATCTAAAAATCACACCGTGAACAATTGCAATGGAAGGGAGTGTGGATTACTGTCAGCCTATCTCCTCTTGTTTAGCAGTGAACACTGCAACTCTCCAACCGGCCTTGTGCCTTGAGTGATGACCACTGTAGCAGACAGGCCAACAGAGCCTGAGGAGGAGTTGCTGGGTAAACTTTTACTCACAGCAGTGTCTCAAGCTTTCCTGTTTCTCCTCATGACACATTAGGAATAACTACAATTGTACTGTAGGTCATGGATTTAAATGCTTGCCCATTAAATGCTTACCTCACAGCTGTACTGAAGTCAGTTGGTGAGAGAAAATTAGCTAAAGGATGTGTGATACAAGTAGCCTATGTGGCCCTGAGGGAAACTACCAAGCCAAACATGGAAAATAGCGTGTCTGGATAATGAGACCATATTATACCACATTACACAGCTAAAAAGCAAAGGCATTCTGTCACATTACATGAGGATTTTATCCAAGTCATTTATAGCAGGTCACTGCTATAAAAAAATTAAAATGAAGCAATTCATTTGTATCAGTCTGTGGATTTTTATATAATAGTGCCATAAGACAGAAGTCCCAAGTCTAATTTTTTATTGTCAGAAATGTGTAATTCAACTCACATTGTTGCTGCACTGGATTACACCTACTAGCAATTTTTGTTTTAATTCAGGAATTGTGACCTCTTCATTCTGCACAAAGTCCATAAGGTTGGGGAATGAAAAACATAAATTTATATGAAAACCCAAGTTGCTAGCAAATTTCTATAACTACAAATACGAGGTAACGCACAGAAGCACATGTTTAAACTTTCTCAAAAAGAAAAAACTGTCGGTAGTCACAAACTAGAGGAAGAAGCATCTCCAGAAGGAGACGAGATGAAAAAAAAAAAGATTTTCAACTGTTGTTGATCAGTACCATTGATCCACCGTTACCTCTGTTAACAGTTGCTAAGATTTTAGATCTTAACAAGCAAGCTGGTCCGTCCATTGAGTTTTGATGTGTGAAAAAGCCAATCTGAGAGGGGTTCCATGTTCTTAACAAACAATTGAATGTGTGTAACAATTTTGGTAATCATTTCTAAAATATCACTATCATTGATCAATGATGGACAATACATTGTATAATTCCTTTTTGCAAGGGAAACAAAGTGGAAGGGAATAAGAGTGGGACTTGACTAATATTTAAATAACATCCAAACACAAAATTTAGAGCTCTATTCTCATTAATAGTAACCATGAGTATTGTACATGCTTAAAAAATTGTAATTGTACTGTATTGTTTGTGTGGATGCTGAGCCAGTGGTGTGTGCTGCCAGGGGAGCCTGATACTGATTGGACCCTCTGGGGAACTTGGTGTGCAATGGCTGGTGAAATGTTTGCTACACACATGCTGACCTAAATTTATTGACTGACTAACCTCTTACCCAGTCTCACCGTGGAGAAGTAGATCAACGATTTAAAGCGAGGTACATTCACCGCAGGAGAAGAACTTTACAGAGGTTTTTTTGTGCAATCACTGCAAAGAAAAATAGCCCCAGTTGTAGCAGCCAGATGTGAGTGATTCTCTGCATGAGAAACTGTGCATGGGAAGTCAATTGCATCAGTAGATGTGTGTCTAAAATAAGATTAGACTTAGATCTTTATTGATCCTTTGGGATGACTCCCGCAAGGAAATTAGATTTCCAGCAGCAGATTTTAGCAGCATACAAAACACTCTTTAAATAAAGAGGTATAAAAAAAAAAACAGTATAGAAAAAAATACAGTATAAGAATAACAATGACAATAAACTTTTAGGTAAATATTTTTTACAAAAAGTAAACAAACAGTAAACAACAATAAACTACAGATAAATAAAGATAAATATATAGATATATAGGACTATGTATGGTATTGTGTTATTGTACAGTTAATAAATAAATGACATTTAGCATAAATTAGCAGTTAAGAGCAGTTAGAGTGTCCAGGTATGTATGTGAGTAGATTAATATTAATATTAATTTATTGCACAGTGAATGAGTGAGTGGCTACCACTCCTTCCCTTCCTTCCTGTTCTGTTCTGTCCTCTTTACCCTCTTTATTCTATTTCCTCCTCCTCCCGAGTGAGGAGTTGTACAGTATGATGGCATGAGGGACAAAGGAGTTCTTGAGTCTGTTGGTCCTACACTTGGGAAGGAGCAGCCTTCCACTGAACAGGCTCCTGTGGTTGCTGATGACGGTGTGCAGGGGGTGGCTGGCATTGTCAGTAATGTCCAGCAGTTTGTCCAGTGTCCTCCTCTCTGCCACCGTCACCAGCGAGTCCAGCTTCATGCCGACCACAGAGCCGGCCCGCCTGATCAGTTTATCCAGTCTGGAGGTGTCCTTCTTGGATATGCTGCCCCCCCAGCACACCACAGTGTAGAAGAGGACGCTAGTAACCACAGACTGGTAAAACATCAACAGCAGTTTGCTGCAGATGTTGAAAGACCGCAGTCTCCTCAGGAAGTACGACCTGCTTTGTGTCTTTCTGTACAGGTGGCTGGTGTGTGTTGTCCAGTCCAGTTTATTATCCAGCCACAGCCCGAGGTATTTGTATGATTGCACAGCCTCCACCTCAGCTCCCTCTAGCAGGACTGGTCGCGGTCTTGGTCTGGACCTCCCAAAGTCAATGACCAGCTCCTTCGTCTTAGAGGTGTTGAGCTGTGAGTGCGACACCAGAGAGCAAAATCCCCCACCAGACTCCGATACTCCTCCTCTCTGTCACCCCTGATACACCCAACGATGGCTGTGTCATCGGCGTACTTCTGTATGTGACACAGATCCGAGTTGTAACAGAAGTCCGAGGTGTACAGGGTTAAGAGAAGAGGAGCCAGCACTGTGCCCTGGGGGGCTCCAGTGCTGTTTACCACAGTGTCAGACGTGGTGTCCTTCAGCCTGACGTACTGTGGCCTGTCAGTGAGGTAATCCTCGATCCAGTCTACCAGATAGGGGTCCACTCCCATCCTGTTCAGTTTGTCCTGAAGTATAGGGGGCCGGATGGTATTGAAGGCACTGGAGAAGTCCAAGAAAAGGATCCTCACTGTGCCGCTTCCCTTATCCAGATGGGAGTGGACTCGGTGTAGCACGTAGAGGATGGCATCCTCCACACTAACATTTGGCTGGTACGCAAACTGCAGCCGGTCCTGGGCGTGTTGTACCTGAGGTCTGAGGAGGCTGAGGAAGAGCCGCTCCAATGTCTTCATCAGGTGTGAAGTGAGTGCCACCGGTCGGAAGTCGTTCAGCTCGCTGGGCCTGTTCTTCTTGGGAACCGGAAGAATACTAGCCTAGAAATCTAGACGCACCCTAGCGGCAGCAAATGTAATTTGCAGCCAGGGTCAGTCTAGCAACTCTCCGTTGGCTTGCGAGCTGGAAAAACCAAACTCTGGCCGGGCCAATCACATTGTGTATATAGTCGGTGGGTGGGCTTATAGCTGCTGCTGCTGGCGAACAGCGGTCTTTCGAATAGGCTTTGGCCACGACTCTGGAAGACTTGGAGTTACGCTTTTCTTTGAGAAAAGAACAAAGAATGGCACTGAAGTCATTCTTCAAAAAAGGAAGACGTGTTCAGAGTTTTGCCGACCGGATACGGCAAAAGTTCAATCTATCAACTAGCTCTGTTACCTTCTTTGTTGCTCTGGTTGGTTGTAACGCTATCCTATTGCGTGCAGTGGGAATTTGACAGACAACCGTTTATCCCACCCCTCGGATTGAGCCCTGCCAATGGTGAGTTCCCAAACCCAAAATCTTGATGTGGGTCTGGCTTCCCAGGCTAAGTGCATGCCTTTTTAAGGTAGAAACACAGGTTTCATATTATTCCGCCGTAAGGGAAATATGTGGACATTACAGCTCACTGACAAGAAGAGGCAAAGCATTATTGCACTCATTTAGTCATCAAACTTCATTGGTCATTAGGTTATGCTGACGATACACAAGAGTAAGCTTTTGACAAGCAAAAGGATTTCTTTAGAGGTTTGGTGCTTTCTCACATATAATGACAAAAAACAAGCCGCAATTTCCATGTCTGATGATGACACAGGTCTCTGTTTATTCACTGCTTTAGTTCAGTTTCATGTTTTTCTGCGAATGACAAGGTAATGTTGCACAGACTCAT
This sequence comes from Sander vitreus, assembly GCF_031162955.1. Classification (NCBI taxonomy): domain Eukaryota; kingdom Metazoa; phylum Chordata; class Actinopteri; order Perciformes; family Percidae; genus Sander; species Sander vitreus. The sequence continues at coordinate 15,063,156 of NC_135866.1, forward strand.
TTTAAATAAAGCATCAATCTGTATCCCCAACATGCAACCCTGCAGCAGCTCTGCTCCTCTCTCTGAAAATGATGCACACCATGGCACTGATATGTCTCGGACTTTATTAATCCTGATAAGAGAATCAATAAAGTTTTATTTTAGAAACAGTGATCCAAGCTCTGTTTACTAGAAAGGCACACTGTGTGCTGGCAGCATGTCTCATCAGTGACAATGAACTCAACAGAGGTTTTGTTCGTCTCTTACTGCTGTCAACATCTCATCTTGCCTAAGGCTTGACAGAAAACACTTCACATGATAGTGACAAAGTAGATAGAATGAATGACCTCAAACCACATCTAACAACTCTGACTCAACTTTAGTGATGTGCTTTTCAAGCAATCCAGATAGCTGAATAAATGCACCAAAAGAAATAGGACAGACAGATTTAAAAATGCATAAACCTCTTAAGCCACTGCACACATTAATATTTATATATGCTCAACGAAATCGGAAGGAATTTGCAGCCCCTCACCTGAACAGGCCTTTAAAGTCTGTGAACCCTCAGGATTTTTTAAGAGAATTACAACATGTGCTGCCATCAAACTTACTCAGCCGTTCATTTGAATGTAGTACTGAAAACCTTTGAGATTACTCACAATATACACAAATATGCAGTCTTGTAGCATTAAATGTTAAGCTCTGACACATTCCAAGGAGGCAAATGGAAGAGAATATGTTGTTAGTCCCAAAGGTCATATACTAACTGTGGCCAAAGTGAGTTTTTTTCAGACCACCATCTTATTTAACACTCGTGTGATGTTAAAGCTGTCTTCTATTCTTAGTCTGACCTATTTTGTGATTTAAAATTAGGTATTTATCCACTGAAAATGGGTGATGCTAATGTGATCCAGCAGATTTAAGACACTCAACTCCATTGTCTCAGGACCCATGTCACTTTGTTGTAAAACATGCAGGATCTTGTGAGTTAAGTATGAATCATGCAAATAAGAGTTTTGTAAAAGCTACTCTATTGTACAGTATTAATTAGTGGAACAGTCCACTAATACAGGGATCTTCAACAGGGGGTTTGGGACCCCTTAGGGGGTCCTCAGAGTCAATGCAGGGGGGCCTCCAAATTATTAATTAAAAAGAAAAAGTCTGCTTACTGGCCTATAGGTAAGGTAGTCACTAAGGCCTTCCATGAATTCACTGTGCCACATGTATGTTTAACATAAAAAAATTAAAACATTAAAAAAAATAAAACCATGCCAACAATTTGAATAGCTTAGTATTCTATGCAAAAAATGTATGTATAGCTGCTTTAGGCCGCCCACACGTTATTGTAGGCCCAGTTTAATATGCAAGTTCATTTTATACAATATGTAGTAGGGGGTCCCTGCTCCATCTCTCTTTCAGTTAAGGGGTCTTTTATGGAAGTAAATCTGTTTCATCGGATTTTGAAATTAAAAAGCCATTGAATTTCTAGCACTACATATTTATGCATTGAAATTATGTATCTGAATTTTTTGCCTCTGAATTTTACTCTTCAAATTGTCAACAACTAATTTTCACCTTTATTTTTCTAAGTTCATAAATTCAGAATCAAAAATTCAATGTAAAAAAATTCAATATAACAAATTCAGATGCAAAATACAATGTTTAAAATTCAACTAATATATTTTCATCTTCCTCAAATTCAACCAGCCAAATTCTGCTTCACTGTTTAAAATTGAGTGTTAACATCCGGGAACCCAAGGAAAAGCAATCGATTCGAGAATCTAGATCGGGAGTTTGCCATAGTAGCAGCAGCCAACAACTTTTTACAATTTTCGTCTGCTATTTCACCACTAAATTCACTTCTGAGACTTTTTTTTCGCAAGAAATCAACTGTTCAAGTTTATAATTGTCATTATAAAAACAGGCTTAAAACAGGGACAATAAATGCATCGCACCAGATACAGGCTATCACAATGATAATTCCCATCTGTTGTCTCTGGGCATGTAGGCTATAAGTGCACATCTAGGCTATATAAGAAAATATATTTGTTTGTGCAGGAAGTCACGTGTTGAGCTAGGGTCTGTTCTCTCTGCCCAATCAGGGGCCTGCAACACAACATTCTAGTATCGGCTCAGCTCGCTTGAAACCTCGACCGAGGTGGTACCAAAAACAAGTACCAGGTACTACCCACAACGTTTGCCAATGGAAAGCCAAAAAAGAGCGAGTTGAGTAGAGTCAAGCCATACGATGCAGTGGATATGCGGCATTTGATTCCTGTATTCATTCTTTTCTAGTTGATTCCTAATACCAGTTAAAACAGCATCAATGGTATTGCCATTGATATCATCACAAAAAATGCCATTATACTCCTATCATTCGATTGGAAGATCAATTTAGAAAAATATTACAGTAACAGTAATCACTGCAATCTCACCACAATATCTAATCCTCAGCCTGTCAAAAATATTACATCATTCCACAACGGTGTCAACAAATGAAGGTACATCATACAGTAAAAGGCGTTGGCACATAACTGCGCTTTTCACACCAAGTGAATCAAACCACCAGGCATGCCCAACTAATACTGAGCACCAGCAGAGCAAAGGGTGAATCATTGCAGTAAGAGGTCTAGGCACAGAGTAGGGTGAGTGTGTGTGTGTGTGTGTGTGTGTGTGTGTGTGTGTGTGTGTGTGTGTGTGTGTGTGTGTGTGTGTGTGTGTGTGTGTGTGTGTGTGTAATGACACTGAACCTATTACAGAGATAACAGCTGTGTTAAATGAAAAATCCAGTCTTGAACAAGACACCCAGAATCCTTACACTCAGTGCATTAGAGATATTTTCATATGTTAATTTGTAAAAGTAATGCTGCAATTTACTTTTCTGAGTGTGTCAACAAACTTCAGTCTTATGATAATACACAAGTATTATCATAGAGGAGTGTTGTGAAATGCTGTTTTCAGCATTGAGTAAAACGGCTGATACAGACTGGGTTTGGAATTGCTCAGTCTCTCAAACCAGCAGACAACCATCCCTTCAGCTTATGATTGAAAAAAGAACCAACCCTTACTTTAAGAGCAAAGCTTGCATTTTCACCAAAAAATAATATTGTACTTACTTTTACAGCCAGCACACGTGGCTGTGTTGGTATTTAATTTTTAATTTTTTTTTATAATTTTAGAAAATAACTTTTGCCATGACAGCTAAATATCTTACGGGTTGTGTTGTACTTCACCCCGTTGATGTACTCAGGGCAGGGTCTCTCTACAATCCTCCCGGTGCTGCTCCGCGGCCAGCAGGTTCCAATCTCATCGGTTGTGGCATTGCAATATAAACCTTGGGGGAAGTAGAGCAAAAAAGACGGACGCTTTACTGTACGTTATCCAATACGCAACACCTCTCATTATGAAGAAAAAAGGAAGCAATTCCATCTTACCGTCAGTGCTCAGCAATGACAATGGAGCGTTTTCCAAAAAAGTGTCTTGGAGAGCATCTATCAAACTACAATTTAGGTCCCCGAGCTCCCCAAATAAGATCGGATAAAGGGTAGCGTCCATAGTGCGAGCCGCCGCTTTAAATAATGGGAGATTAGAAGTCCAAGAAGAGATGGGTACACTGAGTCCAGCGGTGTTCTTGGGCTTGTGAATCGGAACAACAGTAATGACACGTAGGGAGCCCAGTGCTCCAGCTGGGAGCCGCGTGCCTGGCCAATCAGAGCCGCGCAATCGCGCATCCATCCATGCGCTGCAAACCGGTGAATAACAACAGACACACCAGACTGACCAGATCTTAGTTACTCTGTCTGACAAATCACTCACATGTGTTATTTATGGAGGGACAGTCGCTGCTTTTAGATGGGGAAGTGAGTGAGTGAGTGAGTGAGTGAGTGAGTGAGTGAGTGAGTGAGTGAGTGACCTGTTGCCTGCCTGTGAAGCCTTAAATATGAGAAAGCAATGAATCAGCTCCTGTGCAAACATATGATGGGCCACTACATTGCAATTATTTATCTTGTACAATAGCCTATGTCAATTTTATCTTTCAGTTTCCTACATTAGCCTGACACTGTGCTGTGGAAATAGGTCTAGCTATATGAGACTAGTTATCACCAAACTCAAATACAGAAGTTGATTACTGTACAAAATAACATCCAGCACTTCCAAAGGCTGTATTTTGGGGGTTAAAGTTACATAATGAATATGTCTGTGAAGATACTAAGTCAACCAAGTTATGGAATATCTGCAAGTGCTGAATCATAAACAAATGTTTAAAGAGTTGATTCAAGCTTTTCTTCAATTCTGTAAATTGCCTTTGATTTAGCAGTGTGTTAGATAGTATGTTAATTTCAAAACATATATTGACTATTTTGGTCTTTAAAGTAATTTAAAGAAATCAATATCTGCTTTGAGAAGCCCACATCAATCACACCATAGTGCACAAAACAGCCAAGTCTGTTTAATATCTGATATGTGTGCTCTGTGTGCTCTGTGTGTGCTCTGTGTGTGTGTGCTCTGTGTGTGTGCTCTGTGTGTGTGTCCTATTAGTAAATGTGCCCAATTTCCAGGTAATGTTTATGAACACGACATGCAGGCAAGTATCCTTTGGAATTAAATTCATATTGGACAAATCTACACCTCATGATTTACATCCAGTGCATCACAGGAATTAATGTGCCATTCATGCGACGAAGCAGGAAATAGGGGTGTGGATGCCAGGGCGGTGGATGGAGGTGTTAACACATCCATCTAATGCTGAGACTGGTGCTAGTATCCCAACACAAACCTGTAATTAATGTCATTTTTAATAACCGTAGCCACAATATTTCCCTAACCATAATCAAATGTTTCAGTTAACTCACTGTAACCAGCATGGCAATAGTTTATTTGTCATAACCTAATGACTAGTCTATTCCTAAACTTAACCATGTGCCGAAAGTGCAAAAAACATTGGACAAAATCAGAATTGTCTTGTTATATTGATCTTCTTGTATGGTTTTCTAAAACCAAAAGCTGACGAGCTGACTGTTAAATGTGACATGCAGATGTAAAATCAGAGATCATTGGACCTCAGACAAAATGTGTGGCTCTGGCTTTGACGCAATAAGCCCTCATACTGTAACTTGATGACAAAATACTGTAGGTCTTTGTCATTGCATTTTGAAATGACCCAGTCTTTAACCTCTGTATTTAAGGTTTGGTTAAGGCAAGCTGTGGTTGGCCATTGTTGAAATAATCATCAATGACCTTCCTCCCCAAGTGGTTTTGTGACATTAAAAGATTCAAGATTCAAAATCCTTTAGTAATCCCACAACGGGGAAATCCACACTATTGCAGCAACAAGGGACAGGGGAAAAAAATACAAGACACTATAGAGATAAACAAACAATAAATACATATAAGTAAAGAGAATAAATAGTAAACAGAAGAAATAGTAAACAGCATAATGCTATTTCCACATTTGTCTCCGAGACAGGACAGCCATAATTTCCACAGCCATAAAAGGTAAAGGAAAACTTAAATAAAACTAGTTTTAAGCATTTGAACAAATGACAGACACTTTCATCCGTCACTGACCTCCATTCCTTTTCAATGGATTTTACTCTTCAGTGACAATAGCTTTAGAAAGAATAAGTCAGATAATTTGCTTTCACCTTTAACCAGGGATTCACTGCATCCAGGATTCAGCTTTGGATTCGGCCGAATATTGGGCTTTTTGACGGGGTTCGGTTTCTGCCGACAATGGTCGACGTAATGATGCCGCCGTTGATTACGGGAAGGTGTTTATGTAGGTGGACCGTTCAATGCAGTAGGCTGTGAGAAAGTGAAAATGGAACTCGTGAGCAGAAAAAGTGTTGTTTGGCAGTACTTTCAGTCAAAAGAAGGCGATTCAAGCCAAGCTACATGTTCAATTTGCGATGCCGATTTGTCTCGTGGTGGCAAGGACCCTAAACTATACACAACATCGCCGCTGTTAAAACATTTGCGTATGAAACATCCGAAAGAATACGAGTTGTGCAACGTTGTTTACTTCATTAATGTGTTTACTGTGTTAATGGACTGAGGATGTGAGTAGGATTCGGTATTCGGTTTCGGATTCGGCAGAATCTTAACCAGTGGATTCGGTATTCGGCCGAACCCCGAAAATCTGGATTTGGTGCATCCCTACCTTTAACAGGATAGGCCTATTTGTGCAATGTGAAAACAATTATCACCACAATGAAAATTAGCATGTAGTAAGTAGGCCACTCGCAACACTTATATTTTTCCAAAAATAAAACATGCAAATCATGATAAGGTTGAGTGACCCTCCTCGCTAACAATGAACTGCTGTGTTCAGTTGAGTGCAGATTTAGCTGGGTATACAGTTTCTCAGCCTGCCATCCACCTCCCTGCAACTCTGTTTGATTCAAGAATTTCAGTATGTCCATCCATCCATCCATCTTCATCCGCTTATCCGGGGTCGGGTCGCGGGGGTAGCAGCTCCAGCAGGGGACCCCAAACTTCCCTTTCCCGGGCCACATTAACCAGCTCCGACTGGGGGATCCCGAGGCGTTCCCAGGCCAGGTTAGAGATATAATCCCTCCACCTAGTCCTGGGTCTCCCCCGAGGCCTCCTCCCAGCTGGACGTGCCTGGAACACCTCCCTAGGGAGGCGCCCAGGGTGCATCCTTACCAGATGCCCGAACCACCTCAACTGGCTCCTTTCGACGCAAAGGAGCAGCGGCTCTACTCCGAGCTCCTCACGGATAACTGAGCTTCTCACCCTATCTCTAAGGGAAACGCCAGCTACCCTCCTGAGGAAACCCATTTCGGCCGCTTGTACCCTGGATCTTGTTCTTTCGGTCATGACCCAGCCTTCATGACCATAGGTGAGGGTAGGAACAAAAACTGACCCGGGTAGATTGAGAGCTTTGCCTTCTGGCTCAGCTCTCTTTTCGTCACAACGGTGCGATAAATTGAATGTAATACCGCACCTGCTGTGCCGATTCTCCGACCAATCTCCCGCTCCATTGTCCCCTCACTCGCGAACAAGACCCCAAGGTACTTGAACTCCTTCACTTGGGGTAAGGACTCATTCCCTACCTGGAGAAGGCACTCCATCGGTTTCCTGCTGAGAAACATGGCCTCTGATTTAGAGGTGCTGATCCTCATCCCAGTCGCTTCACACTCGGCTGCGAACCGATCCAGTGAGTGCTGAAGGTCACAGGCCGATGATGCCATCAGGACCACATCATCTGCAAAAAGCAGCGATGAGATCCCCAGCCCACCGAACTGCAACCCCTCTCCACCCCGACTACGCCTCGATATCCTGTCCATAAATACTACAAACAGGATTGGTGACAAAGCGCAGCCCTGGCGGAGGCCAACTCTCACCTGAAACGAGTCCGACTTACTGCCGAGAACCCGGACACAGCTCTCGCTTTGGTCGTACAGAGATTGGATGGCCCTGAGAAGGGACCCCCTCACCCCGTACTCCCGCAGCACCTCCCACAGTATCTCCCGGAGCACCCGGTCATACGCCTTCTCCAGATCCACAAAACACATGTAGACTGGTTGGGCATACTCCCAGGCTCCCTCCAGGATCCTTGCGAGAGTAAAGATCTGGTCCGTTGTTCTACGACCAGGACGGAATCCGCATTGTTCCTCTTCAACCTGAGATTCAACTATTGACCGAACCCTCCTTTCCAGCACCTTGGAGTAGACTTTACCGGGGAGGCTGAGAAGTGTGATACCCCTGTAATTGGCACACACCCTCTGGTCCCCCTTTTTAAAAAGGGGAACCACCACCCCGGTCTGCCACTCCTTAGGCACCGTCCCAGACTTCCACGCAATGTTGAAGAGGCGTGTCAACCAAGACAACCCCTCCACACCCAGAGCTTTAAGCATTTCTGGACGGATCTCATCAATTCCTGGGGCTTTGCCACTGTGGAGTTGTTTAACTACCTCAGCAACCTCCACCAGGGAAATTGATGCCAATCCCCCCTCATCCTCCAGCTCTGCCTCTACCATAGAGGGCGTATTAGTCGGATTTAGGAGTTCCTCAAAGTGCTCCTTCCACCGCCCTATTACCTCCTCAGTTGAGGTCAACAGCGTCCCCATCCTTACTGTACACAGCTTGGATGGTTCCCCCGCTCCCCCCTCCTGAGGTGGCGAACGGTTTTCCAGAAGTACCTTGGTGCCGACCGAAAGTCCTTCTCCATGTCTTCTCCGAACTTCTCCCACACACGCTGCTTTGCCTCTTTCACGGCAGAGGCTGCAGCCCTTCGGGCCCTTCGGTACCTTGCAACTGCCTCCGGAGTCGTCTGGGATAACATATCCCGGAAAGACTCCTTCTTCAGTCGGACGGCTTCCCTGACCACCGGTGTCCACCACGGTGTTCGTGGGTTACCGCCCCTTGAGGCACCTAAGACCCTAAGACCACAGCTCCTCACCGCAGCTTCAGCAATGGAAACTTTGAACATTGTCCACTCGGGTTCAATGCCCCCAGCCTCCACAGGGATGCACGAAAAGCTCCGCCCGGAGGTGTGAGTTGAAAGTCTGTCGGACAGGGGCCTCCTCCAGACGTTCCCAATTTACCCGCACTACCCGTTTGGGCTTACCAGGTCTGTCCAGAGTCTTCCCCCACCCCCTGACCCAACTCACCACCAGATGGTGATCGGTTGACAGCTCCGCCCCCTCTCTTCACCCGAGTGTCCAAAAACATATGGCCTCAGATCAGATGAAACGATTATAAAATCGATCATTGACCTTTGGCCTAGGGTGCTCTGGTACCAAGTACACTTATGAGCATCCCTATGTTCGAACATGGTGTTCGTTATAGACAATCCATGACTAGCACAGAAGTCCAACAACAAACAACCACTCTGGTTTAGATCAGGAGGCCGTTCCTCCCAATCACGCCTCTCCATGTGTCTCCATCATTACCCACGTGTGCGTTGAAGTCCCCCCAGCAGAACTATGGAGTCCCCGACTGGAGCCCCATGCAGGACTCCACTCAAGGTCTCCAAGAAGGCCGAATACTCTGAACTCTTGTTTGGTGCATATGCACAAACAACAGTCAGAGTTTTCCCCCCCACAACCCGCAGGCGTAGGGAGGCGACCCTCTCGCCCACCGGGTTAAACTCCAACGTAGCGGCGCCAGCCAGGGGCTTGTGAGTATCCCCACACCCGCCCGGCGCCTCACACCCTGGGCAACTCCGGAGAAGAAAAGAGTCCAACCCCTATCCAGGAGTATGGTTCCAGAACCAAGACTGTGCGTAGAGGTAAGCCCCACCAGATCTAACCGGTAGCGCTCCACCTCCCGCACAAGTTCCGGCTCCTTCCCCCACAGAGAGGTGACATTCCACGTCCCCCAGAGCCAGCCTCTGCTGCCCGGGTCTGGTCCGTCGAGGCCCCTGACCTTCACTGCCACCCATGTGGCAGCGCACCCGCCCCCAGCGGTTCCTCCCACAGGTGGTGGGCCCATGGGATGGAGGGATGTCCGCCACGTAGCTTTTTCGGGCTGTGCCCAACCGGGCTCCGTGGCAAACCCGGCCACCAGACGCTCGCTGACGAGCCCTCCATCTGGGCCTGGCTCCAGACGGGGGGCCCCGGGCTTCCTCCGGGCAGGGTCACTTCATCCCTTCCTCGATTTTTCATAGGATTTTTGAACCATTCTTTGTCTGGCCCCTCACCTGAGACCACTTTGCCTTGGGAGACCCTACCAGGAGCACAAAGCTCCAGACAACACAGCCCTCAGGTTCATAGGGACACACAAACCTCTCCACCACGATAAGGTGATGGTTCCCGGAGAGTCAGTATGTGTCACATGAAAACTAATACCGTTTACCACAGGGTAGGATGCAACACTAGATGCAACACTTAGTCAATTAACGCTTGTCAAAATAGCCAGACATTTTCTTTTTGAACTTCAATCAGTAATTTTTTTTGTATCAACAAGCTGACAAAAGAACGTTTTTGCTTATATTTTGTTAAAATGACAAAAAAGATAGATATAAAACTACCAGTACATACATTATCCAAAATTATGGATCCAAAACGTTTAACCTGTCCAATGAAAAGTGTGTAGACATGTGCCTCATGGGGCGGCCTCTAGCTCACCCAGTTAGAGCATTCGCCCCATGTAGGCTGAGTCCTGCAGCGGCGTGGGTTCGACTCTGACCTGCTGTCCTTTGCTGCATGTCATCCCCCATCTCTCCCCCATTTCTGTCTATCCACTGTCTCTTTTAATAAAGGGAAAAAGCCCCCAAAAAATAATCTAAAAAAAAAAAAAAAGACATGTGCCTCATAACTGAGTCTAATATCTTGGCTGTTTACCTGTTAAATCTGAGACATGACCTTTTCACTAGCGAGAGGCTCTCTCTGCGCTGTCTCTAAGCTTTCCACATGCAGCACTCCATCTCATTTCACCACCCTGTGCTTTCAGATCACGTACTCAAAGATCTGTAACACACCAGTGCTAAGTCAAGCATCTAAATGTTGACTTGACCGTGTGATGAACAATGTTATAATTGCACCCGCTATCAAGTACACCAAAAAGTGAATTAATTCTCCCACAGCACCTCCTCTGAAGTTTATTGCTTTCAGTGATGGGAGGATAAATGAATGTTCTTATCATGATTGTTTGTATCTGATTATTGGTGATGGAAAAAGCATATTCTTACATTAAAAGAATATTTCTATATTGTCTTATTGAGCAGAATACAAACCGGTTTCATTCTTCACCTGAAGACAGTTGATAAAAAGTATAGCATGTTACTGTCTAAGTGACAGTATGAAAAGTATTGGTCTGGGGAGAGGGGCTGAATCTTTGGACCTTCTTCTTGACTTCTTGAAAAAACTGCAACACCCTCCCCCCAATATCTCAAGATAATATATTCAGGGACCACATAAAACATGGTAAAAATAGATCAGCCACAGAGCTGCTAAAGAAACAGTTATGGCAGCTACATAATGAGTTAACCAGGAGCAGACGACTCAAAGGCTGAGAAAAAAAAGTACCCTCCTTTCCTTTCCCACGTTCCCCACTAATATTTTGAATACAGTAAAATATGTCCAATAAATTACATATGTCAAGCCAAACAAAAATTAAGGAAAAAAAATGCAATTCAAAATATTACATGCATTATTTAAATATCATATAATATCAATGATTATCATCATATCTGTTTTTAACTTCAAACACTACAAATTTAAATTTAAATGTATAGGCCACAATAGACCCAGACTTTAGGCTATCAGACACTATTATACCAAATTTGTATTAAACTAAATAGGAAATCCTAATACATTATTATTAGACACCATTTTATAAGGTCTAATTTGAAATCAAATACAATGTTATCAGAGCCCAAATGTGTTAACACCATGCCAACAAATTGTAGACACCACTTTTGCCAACCTGGGCATATAGCTTAGACAGCAGGCTGTTATTAGAAGAATGTAATGCCATAACGGGCATAGCCTTAGTCAGACAAAACCCTGAGAGCTCAGAAGACAATACATTTAATTGACCTTTATCTAAGTTTCACTTTCCTTATGTGTCATTTGTGGCTCATTAGAAGAAAACTGCTGTAAACTAATGTAAGTCAAATCACATCAGGTCACATCTGGTCGCTACTTCACACGTCCCTTACAGCCCATATGCAGACACCAGACCATGATTTAAATCTGATGTGATTTAATGGATTTGTCCCATACAATACAGGAACAGACTACTACAGGTAGAAAATGAACATATAGGCGACTTGAAGGGTTGTAGCCATAGACTGTCATTGATTGCAACCACATCAGGCTATATTTTCCTGTTTCCGTCCCTGAACTAACGTTATCTCTTTGTAGCACTACTACGACAGTATTGATTGACATCACACACTATCTTTTTTATACATTTAAGAAATAGGCTATTGGTTATAGCCTATAAGAGATATGAATGTGCCCATTGAGCAGTATTTCAGCAAAATTCCCAGCTCAAAGTAAAATTCAACAAGCTGATTCATTGCGCTGGGCAGCTGAGTGGAAATAGACACATGGCACAGAAGGAATGGTAACGCAAAACCTATTGCGAAGGAACGCAAAATATTGCGAGGGAACGCAAAACATATTGTGAGGTAAAGCAAAAGTAGTCCCCTCAAAAATTCTCGCTGTGACCTTTCCGGGGCCCCGTACTTTGTTGCTAACTTCATTTGCGAAAAAAGAGTCTTGTACTGACTAATCTAATATATAACATAATATATAATAATCGTATACATTTGTTTTGAGCTCACAATTGCAACCTGGTCTAATTATTGCTCAAGGACAATAATGAGAAACTGCTTGAAGAGCGCATTTGTCATATGAATTTCAGTTCAGTAAAGATTTGTATCTTCAAGATAAAGGGAATAACAAGTTACTTTTCCCCTCTGCATGCATGACATGTTATGCTTTTAATCACCTCTACTCTTTGTTTGAGCATTCACTATGAGGTATAAGATGAGGGACATTTCATCAGGGTTGACTGACCCAAAGCTTGCATCTATAAGCCTCCATGTGGGAGCCTGTGTATCATGTATCTCAAGACCCAAAGGCATTTAAGGCTAATCCCACGTAACTCAATTTCACAATGGATTGTGTGCTGATTTTAAAAAAGTGTTGATTTTATGTGGGATTTCTCTCATGATTCTGAGCCTTGGGGTGCTTGAGGACTTAGGAGGAGGTAATGTGCAGGCTGTAGATAAGAAGCCAATTTCATCTACCAGGGGATGGCCAATCACAAGTATACAGTGCCCCGAGATGCGACTTGTGATTATTATTCATTTTAACTGTTGATACAGTAACAAACCAAATCAATCACTAGAAATGAATGGGATATTCCTGTTTTCTGTTTGTTGTCGCCGGCATGTTGAAACACCTTTAAAGGAAATCCTATACCCGTTGAGTCTAGTTGACCTAATTTGAATGAATGTCAGTTCTGCAAGTGAGCCTTTTTCCACAATAAAAAGGCACTTTTTCTTTTTTGGCTGGCAAAGGCAGAGCCAAACTCCAAAGAAGGAGAGAGTGCAAGGGTAAGGCATGGAGAAACTCACTGAGAGAGACTTACTTAGACTTAGAAAACTCTAATGTCCCCGAGAAGCAATTTGTTGTACTGTACAGGCATATGGACACATAATCCACAACACAAACATTGAACCAGACATCTACAGCACTGTTTATCTAATACATAACATACACACATCAATAAATAGAATACAGTAAAAAGGAGTATATTGCACAATGTCATAAATAAATAAAACTACTGCACATAACTTCACATATATTTCTCCAGTCATACCCTTCCCCACATTTTATTTAGAGGCAAAAGGAAGGGCAACAGGAGGGGGGAACACAAAGTGTACAAAGTGCACCTATGAGCCTCTGAAAAATCTACAGAACAAAAGGCTAAGTTAGACAACAATCACTTTGGCTAAATACAACAAAAGGTCACAGGGAAAACAAAGGAAATACCAGCTGAACATCATACAGCACACTGTCAGGATTTTAAAAAGCTTTAACATGACTCCCCACAGTATAGAAGGCCGAAATGATCTCATGCGTCAGTCAGAGAAGCTTGGCATGACTGAAGGATTTAGTATAAGCTACTTAATGTACTCAATGAAATGACAGCTGCCGAAGAAATATCCTCTTGCCCAGCGGTACAGGCCTCAAGGTGACATAATGAAAGAGCTGTTTGACATTGCAGCTCAGCAGTCACATACTGAGCCCTGCTCAGGTGGCACAAATGATAGCTCTGCTCATTGAAGCATGTCGTTTTTTGTCAACTTTGGTAGCGGATGTGAGCAGTTGAGTCCAGTCTATGCCCTGCTGCTGCCAGACATGACCTACTCCTCTGAGTCATTGTGCGACAAAACGCTAGGATGGCATGTTGAACACATGCCTCATATAGGAAAGCCTTTGACCACTCTTTCTCTGAATGGAGTGGCACTGCCTACATACAGCAGTGGTTAAACCCTCCAGTTCATTGCACGGTTTAAAAACACCTTCATGTTAAAAGACTGTAAATGACCTCTGGGGGCTGCAATTAATATGCTAAACTAAATGAACTGTTGTCACTGGTATCTTTGCAAATATCTTCCCACATCACACTGCGACCTCTGCTTCCACGCTGAGCAAAGACGAATGCAGTGTGTTATCACTGTCCCTGCATTATGAAGGGTGAACGGAAATCCCATACCTTCTAATCATTGTTTGCCAGAGCAGATCATTGTAGTGGGCTGAGCTCAAACAGAGACGCTGAAAATCCTGCTGTTGCACAGCAGATAAACATACAGCTTTGTACTATTGATGCTGGCTTTCTGTCTCGCTTATTACTTTGAATTATATACTGTGAGAAGGAACACAACTTTAAATGTTGATGAATCTTGTTATATGTATACATCAAAAAACAAAAATATGTTGACCACCTGGAATGTACAAGAAAGAATTTGTTTTTGCATAATTTATTGTGTCTTAGCAAGTTGTTCTATACTGTAGATACTCTTGTGGTCTTGTGCCACACTCCCATTGTGTTGAAGAGAAATCAGCCTGCGTATATAAACAGAGTAGGAACATAAAAAAGAAAAGAAAGACATATGTTCAAGAGAATGAATTCTAAGGAGGAAACGGTGTCTGCGGTAAAGGAAGCAACTCCATAATGAAACCAGTCCAACTGTGGATGAAGAGTGAATATTTGCCCGCTTCCCCAGGCTTTCACACAAATACACTCCAAAGTTCAGGTCAAGCTTTGACTTTTTATGCCAGTTGATGCCGTTTGTTTGTGTCTATTTATGTGTGCATGCATGTCCTCATGAGTTTGTGTGTGTGTATTTGCAGATGTTTCTCTGCTGCTGTGAGGCTAATCCAAGTGGTTGTTCTTTGCAATGTGAAGCTCAAGTGGATGATCTGGAATGACTTTTAGTAGTTTGTGTTATAACCGCGACTCTTGGTTCTCTGAAGTGTGAGTTATTAGGGTGAAAATGAGTTGTCAGCTGCAGTCTTTGTTTTTCTAAAGCCTTTGTCTCACAGTGTGTATTTTTTTCAGAGCACGCCTTACAAGAACTGTGCTACCTGAATAAATCTATTTTATCTGTCACGGTTTTATTCTTTTTTGGAATAAATCCTCACACCACTGCTATGAGACTTCAGAGAATGCAAATTTGCATAAAGATAAAAATATTTCAAACATGTTTGAAGGATGATTTGCACAGTAAAATAAGCCATTATGACATGAAATCATATTCATATTTTGTGTTCTTTTGAAAGCAACATTTTTGATATTAGCGCTGAATCAAATGAAGCCCAGAAGCATCTTTCAACTCCTCACATAAAAGCACCGGCAGCACAAAACTGCTCGGTTGGTAAGTGGTTAGAAAAGAAAGTCGAACATTTACAGTCAGGAAAGACTAAGAAAGGCTGAAATAGATTGTAATGAATGTACTTGCTATAGTGTGCACATAAAAGAAGTTAAATAGATATATGAGAAGTCTTAGGAAATTAAATGCCATAGTGAGGTTATCGTTTTTACAGGGGAAGCCATACAGGAATATGCCCTGGGAGTCTAGATGGGGTTGAAAGAGTGAAGAACAAAGCTAGCTGTAGATGTGGGTGGTTTTTTATGTGGCGCTCAATGGACAGCTGGTTCTAATGAAACGGTAAATGGGGTGGAGGTGGGTCACATTGATCTGACACATCTGAGGCATCTGACCCCCTCTGAGGTAAACTGTCATGTATTTGAAATGTTTTTGCTATAAACACAGGCTTTCAAATGATCTGTGCATGATTATTGCATGCTTTCTGCCATTGAGTAGAATCCAAGTTGGCAATATGATTTGCAGCATTTTAGAATTTGAAGAGACCTTATTTTTCGAGGACCTATCTGACTTCACCTGCTCACAAATTCTTCCCACACTTCACCACAACATTGCTAGCTTGCTTAGTTTTCAGGGTTAATTTAACTGGTTCATTTAAAAGAACAAGGGTCCGTTTCAGAAAGCAGGTTTAGTAAAAAAATCTGAGTTTGTTAACCCTGAGATGAGGGGAACTCTGGGTTTTCTGTTTCAGAAAGAGAGGTTAATCAAACCTGAGAGAGAGGGGTAACTCCAGCCCGTTTCAGAAAGAGAGGTAACTTAACCTCAGAGTCAGTTACTATGGTAACTGAGGCTGTGAACCTAACCTGGTCGGGAGCAGGTTTTCTTCAAGAAACCTCGAGTTTCTCTCAGTCTCCTCCCTCTGACACAGCGCGCTTTCATTTTCTTATTCATTCTGTATCAGGTTCATTTTAGCGCAGTTTGTTATCTGCATGAATAAAAAAAAAACAGTGTTGGTTTATTAACTGTGTTAGGCAGATTATAAAACGTTTTTGTTCCAAACATGGCATTTCCTTGTCGATGATCCTGTTGATGAAGCTGTATTACTCCGCAGGGAGTTCAAGATAGTTCAACATATGTTGGGAGATGATATTGAGGCCCCAAGTATAGATAGGCCTACTAGTTAGCCTACCCAGTATCAGAGAGGTATGCAGCAACAATTTAAATGAGTGAAGATCACTGCTTTGTTGATGCTTTCTGCAACCTCAAGGCAGCATTCCAATTAAACAGAACACAAATAAAAAAAACATTGTTTTGGAGATTGCTTTTCCCTGGAGGAATAAACAAGTTTCATTTTGTGCATGAAATTATTCAAAAGCAGTTTAAAAGCATAGCTGGCAGCACAAATGAAGCTTTGATTTACAGAGTGCTACTCATTGCTTTCCAATTTCATAGTGATCACCAATTTGATTTTATTTCATAGACTTCTCAATTTGTCTTTTTAAAGTGGAGGCGGTGCAGTGCGCTGCCAGGGAAGTCACGAAAATACTCCAATAAGCTAAAAGGTCTGTAACTTAAACAAAACCTCCCAGGCTGGAGTTGATACAATATAAAATTCTAGGTGTCTGAGAGAATGAACAAGTGGAAGGAATGTTAAATACAGCAGTGTCATCCGATCAGAGTTAAAGACACTACAAACCCTTGCCATTTCTTTCATTACCAAAACTATGAAATCAAAATCAATGTGCGTGCAAGTGATTTGCATTACGCTCAGTAAACCTTTTTCGCTGAGTGCAATTGTTCCTAATTTCGTGTTGAGACCTTTGTACTGCAGCAGAAAGAGGCTTTACTCAACTGGTTAATACTCATGTATTTTTCCATTCTGAGGGTATATCAGACAATACCTGTCAGCTCAATACCCTGTGTGCATTTGAAAAATGTTTTTAAAATAGTATCTGACTAAACTTTGACATAAATCAGTCTGATTCACTCAAAATCCTCTGATCTTACCCATTAGTCATAATTTCTGCTTTTTAACTAAAAAATTAGGTATGTCATTTAAATTAGGTTAATTGACCATGAATAAAAGAAAGCATTGAAAAAAAAGGGACATTTAAAAATGGCAACAAAAAAAGTTAATTTTGACCTGGAAGGACAAGTTGATGGTCGACAGGAAGACAACACGAGGGTTAATAAATGCCTCTACGCAAGTCAAAGTCTTCCGAATCTTCAAGTCTCAATTGAAACCAGCTCAAAGATTCTCTAAATTTCTGTGCAGGATGTGGATGGACTTTCTGTGAAGTCTCTTAATCCCTAAAAGATGTATGATTGCTGCAGTTTCTTATTCACTTCCACCTTGTATGCAAGGATGCAAACATCCATCAGCACAAACTGTGCTCTCTAAAATGATTGGCGTCCAAGATGACAATGAAACAGTGAAACAATCTAAGCTGGCTCCATCATTGGTCGATTCCATCTTTGGATTGGTTTTTAGGAGTTGAGCATCACCATGGTTCATCGGCAAGAATGTATGAAGGACAACAGTGGTTTCCGTTTAAGCCATTTATTCACTCTGTACACATTCAGGGCATTTTCTATAAATGATAAACAGAAAACACAAATTACAATACAGTTAACATAACATAACAAACTTAGATACCTAACAAACAATACATGCTTGTACTCTAACCCAGAGCGGGTCAGGGATAGGCCTACCACTGCTTAAATTGTAGAGTACTACATAACAGATAAACATTAATTTGACAATTGAAGAAATGAGAAATTGAACTAAAAATCAGGTTATAAGGATACTGGCATTTCTTAAAGGCTACAATTAACCAATCCATGTGCACTGCGCACTTACACACATTATTCCTGTATTCTCAAGGCAAACAGGCAAGATCACAATTCAGCATTTACCAATATACGTATATACTGGTCAAGTATTAAATCACATCTACTTACAAATAACCATTAGAGTAACAACATTTGAAGAAAGCAGTAAACTCACTTTTTCCTGCAGAACCATAGGATTTTGCCTCTGAATTGTAAGGACAGAGGGCCCTCACATACTGCCTCATGTTGCTGCCAGCCAGGAAAAAGGAAATGGGTGGGACTTATAGAGTAGGCCATGATTAGTAATGAGTGAAGTCAGGTGAATTTGGACCATGATTGGGAATGAATGAAGTCAGTTGAGAATGGTTGAGTCCATGCCATGAAAGTGGGTGGAGGGTCACTGAATAGTATGGCTCTATTCCACAGTTATAAAACAGTTTAATCATCAGTTCAGTTTTAACATCTCATGAAAGGAAGCCCAAATACAATGTAAACCCTGATATGCAGTATATTAGATTGTGATCCATTGCCGTCTGCCATTTGCTGTTATGAATGTACTGTAGTTACCACAAGAACAAACACTCTCTGCCTTCAGGCTTCCCCAGAGATGTCAGGCTCATGTCAGGGAGAAAAGCTATGTGAACAGAATGCAGCAAAGGACAGATAGTACTGAACTGCTTCCCTAAGGAAGTGTACAGTAACATGTTCAATTTTCTACAGTTAATCATGGGTCTCCAATGTGGTTTCCAAATTTGTTTGCAATTTTTTTGACATAAACATGTTCTATTAATAAAATTCTGGCATAGCAAATAAGTCAGTTTGTGGTTTGGGAGCAAAATGTAAAAAAGCAACTCTTTACAATAAGGTACACAAAATCAAGAGTAGTTACCAAAGAACAAGTAGGGGAAAAAATAAGAGATTAAGCTAACGGACTGTACAAAATTATTAGTGAGGGCAGGGTCAGACAAGGGGGGAAGGTTATATACATTTTTCTTTTTGCTTAAGGAAGGGTAGTCTATTATTTTTGGGAGAGCAGGGTCAGGATCTTTAATTATACTTGCCCCAGATTTAAATTGTATTTCATCTGTCTTTTGCTAGATTTATTGTGAAAAAAATATTGAACAGTTGCATCGACTTTTGCCATATGCAGAGGACAACAATTATATCTCAGCAGTTCACCAAAGTCATTAGAATACACCCTCTTGGCACTGTGAATGTATGTATAAAACTTTGTACCAATCCATCTAGTAGTTGTTAAAATAATTTACTGAATATGTCAACATTTTGACTTGCTGGTGGCACTATAGGAAAAGTCATGGGTTCACCAAGGGGCCGTGAAACAAACTTCACATTAATCTATCTAATGGTTGTCAAGATATTTCACTGTGAACCACAAATGTCAACCTCTTGGTAGCACTTGAGGAAAAATCACAGGATCACCAAAGTAAGTAGGATTTATTCTCTGAGCATCATCAATGTTTGTACCAAATGTCATGGCAATCCATCTGATTGTTGTTGAGATATTTGACTCTGGACCACAGTGGTGGACCAACATATGTACTGCTGCTGGCAAGCTAAACGTAGGGTGAGTCACAATAGCTTCATGGAGCTTATCTTTATTTTCTCTCTACTGTTGTGTTTAGTTTCCCCTAGCATTTTGTCCAATAAAACGCTCTGAGGAGGGAAAATAAAGCTCTCAGAGCAAATGAGCTTGTGACCAGTCTGTTAGCAAACTAGGAACACTCGCGGCTGATTAATTAATTGCTTTTAAAAACTCAAACATAAGGTTCAGCCCCCTTTCTCTCCCCCATACATACTTTGTTTTTGTACAGTTACAATTGCAGTCACACAAAAAAACAGTAAATAACATGACATTATTCCCTTATTCATTAACGTATGCCCCTGATTTACTTTTAATCAGGTAATGTATGACAAGCAACAAAATGCAAATATAATCATTATTTCCTAATTGAACACACAGTAGTTAATATTTTTGTGTCATTTCAAGTGAAATGTTGCATCATACTCAAATGTAACTGTGAAAGCATCATTTTTATTATTATGCATCATTAGTTTGTGAATGGCACTAGCCAGAGACAGCAGTCTTTCCATTTTCCAAAAATGTATATGCTGAGATCATTACATTCAGTTCATTCTACATATTCACTTCCATATGTGATGTTGTATTACTGAACTGCACCGTTCTTTGAATGCATAATTCTATAACAAGACGTGACTTATACAGCAGCAAAGGAGTAGGCTCTTCTTCTTTCTCCTCAGACATCTATTAAATATGTGATACTGCAGTGGAAAGCATTAATTTAATAAAAGGGAAATTGGTTCCAAGGTGTAACCAATAAAATGACAATTCACAAATACACTAACATATTGCTGAATGTTTTTAAGTGGGCTTTTAGTAGGCAATCTTTTATATGATTTTAATAAAATTGTTTTTTAATAAACAGAAATCTCAAGACTATTCTGTAATGTCTGGTGGGAATTTAGTCGCAATGCTGTATGTCTGCCTTCAACTCTTACCATAACCAGGTTGTTTACCTGCCAATGTCTAACCATTAATTTACCTTTCCATTTGACTGACATCTGAATGCTGTGTCTAATAAGTTGTCCTGCCAATCCACAACACCTAATCAGTAAAGTGTATAAAGAAATTGACAATATCAAACAACATATGCATTATGTTTAATTTACATAAATGTGAACAGACTGGTTAAAGAGGCAGGTATTCAGCAGCTTGAATGATTGTTTCTCTGCCTACTAATCTGAGTTGTACTGCTTTATGACAAAGACAATGCAGACAAAATGCAAAACACCACCAATCCCTTAAAACCACGTTCAAATCATGATGTGACATTCTATGAATACATCTTCATAAGCAGTTGTAAAGGCTGATCTGCTAAAAGAAAAATGTGGTAAGAAGCTTACACTTTTTACATTTTCTTTTAAACACTAACATTATGCTGGTTTGTTTTCTTCCACATTTTAGGCAGTGCTCTATCTGGTTAAACAGCAGTGGCAATATTGCCTGGCATGATTGATACAACCCAGGATGCTCGTTGTCTTCCTTCTATTCATCCTCCCCCTCTACCTCTCACTGCAATGCGGCTATTGATTTATCTCTAAGACAGGAGAGACACCTTTGGCCCCCTGCTCTGATTTGTAATTAATCAATTTAGCAACTTGTTTTTGCACCTGTGATTAGCCAGTGCAGCCAAATGGTAATAAGGTTTTTTGCATTTTTGGGTAGCCACATTTTTCAAGTGAACTCAGGAGATTCCAATCATGAGGGGAGAAAAGATTGTTACTTCAACTGCATCCGTTGAGTCATAACATGGAAAATTTTATTTTCTTATAAATAAAGAAAATACGTTTTTACAATCTCAGCTATTTTTTCAGATATGAATCAGCATGATGAATGTATGTGTGTTCACTTTATGCTTTGATTTCCTGTTCTCTCTTTTGTGTGAGATGAAATCACAAAGCTGGTCCCTCAAGCTCAAAGCTGGTGTTTTTATGCAGTAATGTTCAATTCATCCTAAAATCATTGTTACAAAACCAATGATAGATGGGCCCATTGATAATCAAGGATATACAGTTTAGTGTAATTACAATATAATTTTGTTGTGCAATATGAAAAGATGCATGTATAAATCATTTCATAATCATTCTCCCTCCTGCATACAGTAAGTGGGTTTTCTCCCAGGCCTTCACCTAACCTATGATCTCTCACATTTTAATGGTTATTTGCAGCAAATCCTCCATTAACTTGCAGTTGTAGACTTTTTTCCACTGTGAATTAAAATATCTAGACTCTTAATCTGTAATCTGACTCTATTCATATTCAGTGAACATGAAAAGCTGTCAATAAATGTTATGCAAATCCAAATTCGAATTTGTCTAATGGTTTTATGGCAATAAAGTAGTTTGAAAGCCTGTCCATATAAATACTAAGTTATTATTATTGGCAAGTTTAATTTGGGCAAATGGACTCTAGTGCTCATTTTTCTACAGATTAATCTCTATCATATCATGGACCTCAAAGTGCTCTGTAAATCCGCCATATGCCATTTAAACTGAATGCCCCCTGCCAGTTCATGTTAGAGTCACAAAGAGATTACTCTAAATGTTTCTCAGGCTGAAATTAATTATACATGATTTTAAAGGGTAACTAACGTTTTTTTTCAACCCTATTTTCTTGTGTTTTTGTGTCTAAGTGACTAATGGAAACAACAATCTTTTACATTGGTTCAGTACTAAGCGAGATCGCTGCAGTCGGCAGTGGCGAAACAAGCTACAATGTGAGTTAATAGGGCAATTGGCCAGCTTGTATTTACGTTTACAAAAGTGTTCGTTTTGGCACTGACAGGCTCAGATTAATATTCTAAGTGTCTGACAACATTATGGAAAGGATTTCTAAGGAGGTCGACCTTTCTGTTAAAGAGTAAGATCCTTTATATCCATGAAATTGCATTCGCTAAACCCACCAGACTCCATGTAAATAAAGTCATCAATAGAGTCATTTTAGCATCATAAAATACACTTCATTCAAAGTTGACAGAAACATTCTTTCTACTTTTCCAACCATCAAAACTCCAGTTTTGGTTGAAATAAACACATAGTTTACCGATTTACATGTGAAAATATGTTGGCTCTATACACGCTAAATGTGGTTGTTTGAATTTATAAAATGTACAAAACATATGTTAGCTTTTACAAACTGTTTTTAGTCTGCTACTTTACATCAGTGTTCGACAACACTTTCCGGTCCATGACAAAAATCTATATTACTGTGTATAGATTGGTTGTTCACCTTATAGGGGTCACCTACTGCAATCTATAATTAAGTACCTTTTCATTTACCTCCACTATCCTGTCTGCAAATATTAGATGTATACGCCATAGTTTAAATCAGGATGAGGACTCAATGTCTCCTGTTGCAACACCATGACATGGCTTTGTAATCTATGGAATTCTTCTTTTTTTCCCAAAACATCAATTGTATGTCACTCTCATATTTAACACTTCTTGCGTCCATCTTCTTGCCTTCTCCCCCTCCCTGTTTGATCTAAGACAGAGCCCCGGTCCGTTAACACTCAGCAGTCATCCCTCTTATCCTGTTTCAGATGCTACTTCTCCTTGAGTGAACTTAAAGAAGAGATTCAAAAGGGTCAATCAAGCAATTGAATGTCACTTGCCAATTTAACAGTCCAACAGCAGTCTGATAATGGATAAATGATCCTAGAAGCTAAGATCAAGGCAACACGGTAGGAAGTCAGCCAATTATCAGAGCTACAGAAAGGTTGGATGAGGAAAGCGATACCTAGGAAGTACACCAACCAGACCAAAGGCACTAGAGACTGACAAACAAAGACTCATAGCTCTTGCTACCCACCTGAAGAGGTATACTACAGAAGCAGAAGCCAGTAGAATAAACAGGATGTTCTCCACTGAACCATCTAAAGTGTACTCTCAGTGGCAGGTTGGCAATACTACAGAAATTCTGAGAAATACTGAGACTGAACAATACTGGAACAACATATGGGAGAAGAAGGCAACACATGATCTAAGAGCAGACCACAGCAACCTCCCATAACAAGACCCAGTAACCATCATATTGGCAGACATCCCAGAACGAGTGTCTCACATGAAAAGCTGGACGGCACCAGGGCCAGATATGATCCACACCTAGATAGATAGATAGATAGATAGATATATATATATATATATATATATATATATATATATATATATATATATATATATATATATATATATATATAGATAGATAGATAGATAGATAGATAGATAGATAGATAGATAGATAGATACAAACTTTATTGTCCACTGAATTTATATACACTGGAAATTCATTTGGCACTCTGGCAACATAAAATACTTAAAACTCAGCACACAGACCTTATAAGTTAAATTGTGTAGTTACATACAATCTAAAATAAGTAATTAAAAGAAAGAAAACATGAATGAATAAATGCTAGTACAATTCTCAGTCCTGATCATTCTCATCATCATCATCGTCACCCTGACTGGGTGGTGTATGAGTGAGTAGGGAGAGGAGTTATTTGAGTTTGCCTTGATTCAGGATGGACACAGCAGCAGGGACGAATGACCTCTTGTACCCGTTTTCCTGGCCATTGGAACCATCAGTCTCCTGCCAGATGGCAATAGCTGAAAAGATGACCTGGATAGCCTTTTAGGTTATGGAACGGCTGTATAAGGTGTGGAGTTGTAACTGCTTTTCTCCTGTGATTTTGCTAGCTTGGTTTACCACCTGAGCCAGCTTGTTCCTATGTTTCACTGAGAGGTTCCCATACCAGGAGATGATGTTGAACGTGAGAACACTCTCAGTGAGTGACCTGTACACCATGGTCAGGGTTTGCTTGCTGGTGTTAAAGCTTCACAATTTCCTGAGAAGGGTGAGGCGCTGTCTTGCCTTTTTATAGATGTAGTCTGCATTATGTTAGAATTTGAGGTCTTCATCTATAATTGTCCCAAGATATTTAAAGTTACTGACCTGTTCCACATCCTTCCCCTTCATGTTGATGGGCATGAAGTTAATTTCTCTGTTGCCTGCTCCCTTCTTTCCTCCAAAGCACAGTTCCTTGGTCTTACTGGAATTCAGGTCAAGGTAACTGCTGTCAAACCAGGTGACAAGATGGTTGATGTAATGAAAGTAGGAAGGGCTGTTGGCATCCTGTAGGCAGGCAACAAGGGCCATGTCATCTGCATATTTGATTAAATGTATAGATTAATCGTTGTTGTAGTTGACCTTGTTGGTATATATGAAGAAGAAGAATAACAGAAGGGGGGACAGGACACACCCTTGTGGGACACCAGTGTTTAGGACAAGACAGTCAGAGATGGTATTGTTCATACTGACGTGCTGGGGCCTTTCCCTCAGGAACTACCTAATCCATTGGATGAGGCTATGGCTTGCATTCAGGGAATTTAGGCGTCCCAGGAGAAGATGTGGCTGAACAGTATTAAATGCGGAGAAGTCCATAAAAAGAACACAGGTGTATGTTTTGGCCTTGTCTAAATGACTGTGTATTTTTTCTAGAAGAGTGAGAGTAGCATCCTCTACACTTCGATTCGCTTTAGAAGCAAACTGCATGGGGTCCATGATCCTCAAACGTTTGCAGTTTTAGTTCTCTGCACACTAGACGCTCCAAGCACTTGCATAATAAAGAGGTGAGGGCAATGGGTCTGAAGTCATTGAGTGACTTAGGGCGTGTTGTTTTAGCCACTGGGATAATAGTCGCCATTTTCCAGGCCTGAGGGACAAAACTGGTGTTAAGGAACAGCTGGAATAGCTGGGTGAAGATTGGACCCAGTTGAGTGGCACACTCTTTCAGTACCCTTCCCTTGAGTCCATAGCCGCTTTCCGACCAAGTAGTTACAGGAACGTAGTTATAGGAAAAGTCCACTTCTAAACAGATCTACTAACTACTATCCCCCAAAACCAAAACAGTGGCCATATGGACTGGTAGGAGGGTTAAGGGAGTGATGCAAGCACGGCAACGGTCTTTATAGCGTTACAATCAGAAAACAAATACACCAAAAAAAGTATGAACTAAATACTAAATCTAATTTATATAGCATATTTGTCATAATTTAATTTTGTCCGAAGAGAAACGGGTATCTCTCTCTCCCCCGCCTCTGCCTGCTGCGCTGTGGACATTAAACATTTCCTTGCAGATTTGCACAGTTGAACATCTATGGCTGATAGAACGGTAATGTTTTTAAGGAAGTTTTGAATATGAACAGTATATACTTTGTGTGTGTGTTCCTGTTACCCTCTGTGTGTGTGTGTGTGTGTGTGTGTGTGTGTGTGTGTGTGTGTGTGTGTTTACGAGAGCGGTCTGAAAGACCTCCAGCTTACCTCGGGGTCTCTGAGCATGACTGGCCGAGCGATAAGCTAGCGGCCGGGGCAGGCGCCTGCTGGCTGTCGTCTCACTTCATGGAGCAATTCTCAATCGAAAACTTTGAAGCAAATTGTCAATTCGGCATCAATTTTCGCCAGACTGCCTATATTCGAAATCTAAACAGTTAATTTCTCGCCTAAAACATTGTCAGAAGTGAAATTAGTGATGAATAAGATGACAAAACTTGTTAAAATTGTCCCGTTGTTGGTCTGTCTGTACCGGAAACTCGACCCTCGTTGACCTAGGTTTATATGCTGAAAAGGGAAAAGAGAAAAGACCCTGCCCTGAAGTAGGAGCTGAAAGAGTTACAGGAACTGCGGCCAGAGGGACTTAAAAATCCCCAAATTGGTCCAGTCGGAACACGAGAAAAAAAGGGTTCTAGGAATTTTATGTTGTAGGAACTGCAAAAATCCCTCCGGTCGGAAAGCGGCTCATCTGGTCCAGGGGCGTTGTGGGGGTTAACACGCTGGAGGACTGAAGTCACATCCCTTTCCCTTAGTGTCACGGGCATAGCTCTCATCCCCTCACAGGAAAGATCACATTTGCCACTGAAGTCATGTTTATCAAACCTAGAATAGAAGACATTCAGATCATTGGAGAGACTGACAGGGTCTTCACACTGAGGTGCTACTTTATGATTCCTTCCCATCATAGTGTTATGTCCTCTCCAAGCATCTCTTGCATTCCCATTCCTTAATTTCCCCTCAACATTGTCTTTATAGTCCAGTTTTGCCTTTTTGGTTAAACTCTTCTTTCTTTCTGTAGTCCCTTCACTTTTAGCTGATCTCCCCTTAAAAAGGCACTTTTTTCTGATCTAAGTTGTGTGTTAATATAACAACAAAAAACTACTGGCTAAAGAAGCTGACTGCACTCCATGAATGCCTGACAGCACAACTGATGGCTAACCAACATCGTGGTGGTCGACAAACAGCAGAAGAGGGTAGTTGTGATAGATGTAGCAATCCCAAGGGACAGCACCATCAAGAAGAAGGAACATGAGAAGCTTGAAAAATACCAAGGACTTAGTGAGGAGCTAGAGAAGATGTGGAAAATGAAGGCAACAGTGGTTCCAGTGGTAATTGGAGCACTAGGGTCTCTAACCCCCAAACTGGGACAAGGGCTCCAGCAAATTACAGGAACAGCATCTGAGATCTCTGTCCAGAAGAGCTCAGTCCTAGGAACAGCTAACATACTGCACATAACCCTAAGGCTCCCAGGCCTCTGGTAGAGGACCTGAGCTTGAAGGAAGAGGACTGCCCATATATATTATATATACCATCACCGTTGTTTCTGTATTTGCAGCATGCTTCTCCCAAATGTTTGCCCTGGTCAGGCCACCGTACTTTACGGTCTAAATTTGCACATTTCTTGCAGCAAAGGAGCACATTTGAGCAACCTTTTTTTATTTGACTTAAGTTTGTAGTAAAAACATTTCATCTGCGCTGAATGTGGACTTTTATCAAGATGTCTGTGAACAACTGTCCCAGTTCTGTTTACATCTGTCTCCTTCCCTCATTCACTTTAGCTTTTCAGTGATTTCCTGATAGGAGACAAGTGGGGGAAGAAACAAGGAGGAGGAAAGACAACCAGATCACACAGCAGGAGCGATGTGGTCACATATTATCTGCTTCTACTGATCAGAAAAAAAAAATAATGCTGCAATCATTTTTTAAACAAAACAAAAGAAAACCAACAAAAATACAATAAATTGTGTCCTTTTTGTTACCTAAAATTATATAATGTTTCCTTTGGGTCATTATACATCCTTCTGAACATTATCCAAACAGGTCCCGTTAACTCAGCTTACTGGGAAAACCAGCTTCCTGGAAGCTTCAATCAAACTATACCATTACCATTAAATTATTCTTAGTTGCATAGTAAGAGTACAGTATGTACATGAACTCTAAGATAGCAAGCTAAATGTATTGGGTCCACCTTAATTAATTATTCTGAAAAAATTGACTGCTTTCTCTTTTGTTGGTGAATGGAGAGTGATTGTGTGTGAGTTGTTTCTGAATAATAGACATGCTGCTTGATTTGCATAGGCCACACTTATCATTCAGCTTGGAAAACAGCCTTTTTTTCAGTGTTCCACTATAGACAAAGCTGCAATATGTACCCTGTTGAGCGGGAGGCAGGGAACTCCCCGCTGCCTTTTCTTACCACTCTGATGTTCTAATGATTGCGTCCATCGCCTCCATGAAGGACTGATTGACTGTGTTACTGTAAAGACATCTTCTATGACATTTTTCACTGTGCAGCTTTAACAGTATCATTGTTTGGCCCCATATAGCTCATTTGACATTTTAAAATAGATTTATATTTGGTTGTATGTGCAAGAACGTGAATAATTTGTATTCAATTTATGCATTCATGAGCATTGCCCTTGAAATCTCCAGACCATATTTTGTATGCAGAGATGCACCTTACATCGGCAATTCAATTACGAGCATATTGTATATGCTAAATCTATAATTGCGACATACACCAGTCACAAGTGACTTGCTAATCAGCTTTCATGCCTTCAAGAGAGAACATGTCAATCATGTTCTTTTTCTGAATCAAATTACGCAGAGGTGAGTCGGCAAACACAGGCGATCACTTTACCACTCATTTTCTGCAATAGACATTGAGTATCTGCCAGAAGGTTTTTATTAATCTGTAACATACGGTAAACAAAATTTAAGCCAATTCAAAACTTTCAGAAGCTGACTGTTCTTGAACATATGAATATATTTTCTGAAAAGGCGCTCCTTGGTACCTGAAAGAGTGTGATTACATCTTCAGCTCATTTTCTTTGATCTGAATCACAGAAAATAAAATGTAAATTAAAGTTTACTTTTTATTTGCATTAGGGTTAAGTTCAAATTCACAGTTTCAGGTAGATCTACTGAAGCTTGGTAACCTGTCATTTTGATAGGTTAGAGACATCAGTGGCAAATCTTTCTCCCACTGGAAAACATTTCAGGAGTATGAAGACTAAGACTCACATTTTCAAACATCTTGGTGAAGGTATTTGGTCGACAGTCGACTTTGGTTGGCATTGATCTCCCCTGCCACTCGCCAAAGGAAAAAACAGAGAAAAGGCTGGAATAAAGGTCTCTAAATTCTTGCTGTAAATGTGTCCTCAGATAAACTTTCCACTGCCCCCCATGTAGATGCTTGGTGACCGCACAATGGATTCAGAGAAGTACTGACACAGAGGTTAGCATTTTTGATTTTTGTGGAAATTTTGTACAAGGTATTTACTATTAGTAGTTACTATTAGTATTTATTTAATTGTCAAGCCTTTATAGGTGTTAAAGGACAATTCCGGCGCAAAACGAACCTAAGGGTTATTAACAGATGTGTACCCACTCTGTCGCTCTCTGGGACATGTTTTCATGCTAATCGAATGAGTTTGGAGCTTGAAAGACGCTAGCGCGGACCGCTGATTAGCTTACAACACTAGTATTCGGAGCACACAGGGACCGTAAAAACAAATTGCTATTTATACCACTAAAAAGGCTCAAAATATCACCAAACTTCAACGGTAGCATAATGAGGGTCCCTAAATGTTAACCGAAGCATTGAGAACTTTGTAAGTGTACAGACAGTTTATTGAAAAGACACATTATAAAGACACTCGCGTTCATGTTTACATGCCGCTGTCGTCTTGGAAACCAGTCATGACTTACAGCTGGCGATGCAAACTAAAATCAAAAGCAATTTGCTCAATATATCTGAAATAATCACACACTGCATAACTTGTCTAGTGTACTTACTCAGTGGATAACTGTCTATCTGGTCCCTTCGGTCTGGGTCGCCGAAAAAGTTTCAAGTACAGCCCTGTTTATCAGAGAGGGGAAATCTTCAGACTGTACAAAACACTGCGTCTCTTGGGCATCGCGACGCAACCGGTCCCTCTCCTTGCAACACAGACACTCCTGTTCGGTGGCCATAGCTTCACAATGTCCGCAGGTACACCACCAGTTTCCCGAAGTACGAGGCTGTGTTGCAGCATTGACTACCGGTAGCTCTCTCTCTCTCGTAGCCCTTTCACGGAGCTCCCGCAGCTCTTTGTTCAATAAACTGTCTGTACACTTACAAAGTTCTCAATGCTTCGGTTAACATGTTTGGACCCTCATTATGCTACCGTTGAAGTTTGGTGATATTTTGAGCCTTTTTAGTGGTATAAATAGCGATTTGTTTTTACATTCCCTGTGCCCCGAATACTAGCGTTGCAAGCTAATCAGCGGTCCGCGCTAGCGTCTTTCAAGCTCCAAACTCATTCGATTAGCATGAAAACATGTCCCAGAGAGCGACAGAGTGGGTACACATCTGTTAATAACCCCTAGGTTCGTTTTGCGCAGGAATTGTCCTTTAAGTCACACTGAGGCCACCATACCTGCATTTTGAAAGAGGCAGTTTTGACACAAAGGGCAGAGTGACGCTTGTTATGAAATGTGAGTGAGGACAAAATAGCAGTAAATGAGATGATTGGCTGCAGGCAACTGGTGGAACAGTTTTAAACCTGTGTGCTTGTCTCTTATTATGCAACCAGCCCATTACCACCTTTTTTTATCAGAGCCAAAAAACAGATAAAGATTCAGGGGATTAGCATAATGGGGATTAGCATAATGTTCTCTCTTATAATTGATTTATTGGGTGTAGACGCTGGGTTTATAGACGCACAACTGAAGGCCTGTATAAAGATTATATCTAGGGAGATAGTTAGATATCTTATCTAAAGGGAAAGTGATACAGTGCATTCAAACCCCAGAGGAAATATTTCAAAAACTGTCCCTCGCATTTACCGTTCAGCTTCATCTCTAATTAATATGCTAACAAGCCTTGATACGACTTGTAAGACTAAGATCACTTTATAGGTTGCAGTGATAAAGGAAATGATCCAGAATCAGGACACTTAAGGTAATTAAAGCTCCAACAATGCACTGCTCCACAGGGGCAGCAATAATGGGATGATAAGTAGTCTCCGATATCCACTTTGTAACCCAAGTGCGGAAAGTGTTACTGGGAATTTAAAAAACAAAATCCATATAGTCATCTAATCTATCCATCCACTTAGGAAGACTGCCAGATAAGGTTGAAAGCTCCAGATTAGGCTAGTAAGAGGATACTGGAGGAAGATTTGTTTGTCATTATCCTACTGACTACCCATGAATAAAATATAATGTCTGATAAAGATTATTTCTAATTTCCCAATGTGTACCTGACATCATCATATACACCTTAAATATCAAGACAACAGAAATGCAGAACCCTACCAATGACCACCAACAACAACAAAAACACAAATTTACCACACACAAAACAAACGCGCTCAACCTCATAATCTTAATATCTTGTCATCTTAATTAACATACATAAAAGATAAATTAACCTAAACACAAGTCACGTCAATATTTTTTATAATAACATTGTGACAAAGTGAAAGGGGGTTTGTTTGTAGTGATGAACCTGCAGATAATTATCACCTGAATCCCCCACATGCTCTAATCCTTCATTGTAGCTGCTCTTCAAAATGCCTTCAGTCAGATAAGGAATGAAGCTGAGTATCCCAGTTTGAGAGATACACCAAATGTGTCATGCTTTCAATGAATGCAGTGCCTTGCGGTGTATCCACTTATAATAATATTGATAACCTTTTTATTCTGTTTAAAATGTGCAGTTGCTGAAAGGACATTAGTGGATTTACAAATGAAAGATTGGCTGGTGTCAAGCAATTAGAAATCCTTTGTCATCATAATCCATGGAGAGAATGCATATTTTATTAGATGCTGGTTTACGATCCATTTTA
Organism: Sander vitreus; assembly: GCF_031162955.1. Taxonomy (NCBI): domain Eukaryota; kingdom Metazoa; phylum Chordata; class Actinopteri; order Perciformes; family Percidae; genus Sander; species Sander vitreus. The sequence goes on from NC_135866.1 coordinate 15,095,044, forward strand.
TTATCTTCCTTTTTAAATGAGATCATCGGGGGAGCAATCACCTGTGACCACATATAATCATTTTGCATGTTTCCATTCCGTCATATTCAGAACTCAAGCAATCAACTATTCAACCAATCAGCTGAAGACTGCATACTGTCTACCCTAACTATTATGGCTGAGGCCTTCTGATCTGCTGTTCGATGCTTTTTTGAGCAATTTGCCTTATAATAACCTTGGACAGTGCTCTACTGATCAATCCAGTCTAGAAGTGAATACTGTGAAACCACTTATGTTAAACCAGTATTATGTTATATTTTGTCTATGTGCTGCGTGATAGTTGAAAAAATTAAGTGAAGGCCCCTTATAGGCTCTGGAACAACCAGATGAACAGGATCATCCTTTCAATTAAATTCTATATTTTGATTTGTATTTGTGTTTGTATTTGAGTTGTATTAGCTCTCCCGTGTGTTAGCCCTGATAGTTGATATTAGGCCTACTTTGGAATTGATAAGTACTTTAGCAGAGTCACTTGAGTTCAGGTGGAATTGTAGTTGAAAAAATCCATTATCAATACTATCTAATTTCAGCTGTAAGGATGACCTGCAAAGACATAAAAGAAAAGCATGTTCATTGTGATCAAATAACACTCCAAGTCATTTCCACAGGGACTATTTTCAGTAATGGAGCTGCTGAAAAAAAGACAGAATATTCACAGAATTGCTTCATCACCTAGCATGTTCAAGATGTTAAACATTATGTTATGTTGGTTATAACAGTCATTATGTGGGGGGGTCCGATCTCTAGGTGTTAATAAACTTCCGGTCATGTTCTGGCATTGCACAATTTTGCATCTGCATATCATTTGACCTTTTTCAAGTACTAAACAAGCCCAATTACCGAACAAAGGTACGAACGCGAAACAACAGCTGTAATTTTACCGAACAATAACACTATCTTTCCTGCCCCATTGTAAACTAACATTGAGTGATTATGTGTGACATTTCCATTTTTCATGCTTGCCACTTGTGTTTTTCAACGCCATTTCCCCGATGTTGTAAGTAAAGAACCTCTCATGCATCTGTTTAACGTCACTGGATCTATCCTCGGTGTCTGTGAAGTACCTTTTAGAGCTTTTGTATTACAACGTCCAAAGAGAAATGGCAATAATAAAGCCGAAACAAGTGGTTAGCAAGCTGATGTTTGTATTTAATTTAATGCCCCACTGTGCCTATGTAAGGACACACAGTGTTAGTAAGACTGCAGACTCTTAAAGACATACTAACAGCACATTATTGCGGATGTCTCCTGGAACTAAAACATTTAATATTTATTTATCTACCGGTATCCAAATAAAGTGTGAGCTTATATTTGGATTTTCAGCCTCATGAAAGATATCTAGAAGGCTATCTATTAGGGGTGTGATGATTTTGATTCTAAATAGATCAAAATTAGCTTTTGATTTCGATCATAGAAATCGATCGACGATTACCCCAGTATTTTTTTCTCTTTCCATCCACGCCTACTTGCGTGCATCCGAAAATAGGTCCAGTAGCATGCAGCTAAAGACACAACATAACGTTATGTTACCTGTAGCCTGCAGCTTTACTTTTCCAGAGACCATGGCCACTGCTGGAGATGACGGAGAAACAACAGAACTTGAAAATCCTCCCACTTCTCTGGCAACATTTTGCCTTACCTGTGAGTCATGTAAACTTTATCCGAAGCTCAAAGTGGGCAGCTCCTAGTGACTCCAGCCATCACCATCTTGGCAGTGCCTGAAGTTGCCTAACTCCCGGCCTATCCAAAAATGGGCAAAGAGGTCGAGCACACTCCCTTAGTTATAGAGACCAAAACCGTTTGGAGCCAACCTAAAGTGGCCACTCGATGAACTGCAGTTTTTGGCACTTACGCATTGGCTTTATATTTCAGCACCAGATGTTTCAGCTTGGCTCAACAAGACTTCATAATGCATTCATGTGCACCTCATAAACTCATGGTGCATTCAGGTGCACCCCATAAACTCTGAGAAACTCAAACTGTTGTGAAGTAGGCCCACCCTTCTGGCATCTAACTTTCTTCGGCTCTTATTTTGGCATTGCCGTCACTGCTGAAAAGAAAGTTTAAAAACGAAAATAAATCACATTGTGATCTTAAAATCGAAAGTCAAATCCAATCGTGAAACCCCTAATATCTATGTATATTCAGTAGTTAATAAGACCTCTTCACAAGGGCAGAGACAGATAAAATAAGGACATAACAAAACCTTTGCCATAGCACTATTTGAGAAATGTTGCCAGGTTTTACATTACATTGTTTTTTTGTGTAAACAGGAACAATTATTTTACATGTTCTGTGCAAACACCATGTAGTGCACATCTGGGTCAGAAAGTAAAGAACCCAGCCAAATCTGTTGAAAAAGACTGTGATGTTTTGGTGTACAAATATCTGATTTGTCTCTGATTTGTGATCATGGCAAATTGCTGGATGGTGAACCAGGGTCCTCAGTGGGATCATTCAAAATAAATGTGAATGATCCCCAGTAATTTCATCGAGGAAATTGCTGTTAATGTATTTCTCCTCCACATCCCGCAGACAATATAGAGAACATCCCTTCTGCTCATCAGAGGAATTGCGAGTTTTGTGTGTGTATTGCATTCATGTCTGTGCCTAATTGCAGTAGTATGCCAAGCGAGTAAGAATTTAATCTGTTCGGCTGTGCTGTACAATTCTCTAAGTATGGCAACAAATTTGATTATCATATGATGCAAATTATCCAGTCATCACTAAAGGAAGATTGGCGTGAAAATAGTTAACACTCAGAGCTGGGGTTTTGATGGAGTCAGACACATTTCAAACTGACTGGAAGTGCAATAAACAAGAGCTGAACTGCAGAAAACAGACGGAAGTTGGATTACCAAGTGCTGGAGATTATCCTGTCATCGCAATTGAAGTGTTTCATGATGTTTGCCTGTGTTAAACAGGGTTTAGATCTGTGTTACTGTAATTCAGACACTGCACACACCAAACATCTCGTAATTAACCTGATGCAGACATGACATTTTATATATAAGAATATTCCAAAGCTATAGACGTCTTAATTACAACAACACATATAGCGATGCAGGAGTTATAACACTTTTTCACTTTGATTGCTGGAGTTTGCTGGAAATCAACAAAAAGCTGAATGGACGGTTGCTTGTTCTTTGAGATATCATATCACAATCCACACTCACAGACACATGCACAAACATCAAGGTTTTAGGTTACAGGTGATAAGTCTTTCATTTTCACAATATTAATATTATATCAGTTGTAGTTTTCAGCACACGCTGTGTTGCTGTTAGTGAGTTTACCCAGCATGTCGCAATAACACTCTGATCTCAGACAGCTTGTGGAATAAACATTTTTATTTGAAATATTTTAGGCCCATAGTAAAAGCTGAAGCATCACCAACTTGTGAAATGCTTGCATCATTTCAATTTTTGGTTGAATAGCGTTTTGAAGAGCAAGCAAGACAGTTATATGGTTATATAAGTTCTGCAGCCTGAAGTCAGTGATACAGCTGATGAAGAGGATACGATAAAGCAAGACTGTACCTTATTTACCAATGCATATTTCATTTGCCTGCAGGGATTTAAGCCGCAAATAAATCTTTCACATAAAGTTCAAATTAATTCATGATGTGATTTGGATTAATAGTTATACCTGTGCGTTTTATGAAGATCTGCTCTCACAAGTGTTCAAGCATAAGTTCTTAAAAACTTGTTGAAAATTGTTAACCTAACCGCTGATTCAAGCAGGAAAGTAATTTAAAAACTAAATTGTATTCATGCTGAAGGTCCAGAAAGAGCAGAGATATGCAAAAGCATACAGACAAGACAAGAATGCTAGCAGGAGGCAACAGAAAATCAAATCAGTAAGTAGACAGATAATAAAGTAGGCGACATAGAGACAACAAACAATGTACAAATAACAGGACTAATAATAATAATAATAATAATGACTTTATTCAGGACACAGTGAAAGGTCCATAGTACTTTAAATAAAAAGAAATAGACAATATATACAAATATATGACAATACATATAGTACAATAAAGTAGAGTAATAATAAAAGAAACATTCAAACACATTTGTGTAAAGACCATGCAAAGGGTATGAGCAACATTTTAAATGTAGAGAAGAATATTAAAATGTTGATCCCTTATTGCCCTCTGCTGGGCACTAGTCTTTCCCTCAGTGAAAGGCAACACAAGTCATTTCATTCATACATCACAAGACAGGTGCTGAATATTTGATTTTTACAGTGAAATAATCTGACCTTGTTTTCATATTTGAATCCCATTTGACTGTTTTCTTATTTTTTGTATGTATGATTTCATTCCTTTAGACACATTTTGTGAAAATCTATGTATTTCCCTTGATAGATTTGTTGTTTTTGTGATATTCGTCATTATTCCCCATGTGCACAATGTTACTTTGTAATGTAGCCTACTATTAATATTGTATTGAACCTTTTGTAATGCAATTAAAGATACACTTTAATGGGAGAATTCAGCCTTGTTGCTAGTCCTTGCGAGGCAGAAATTACAGTCAGATAACTGTACGAACAGTTACAGATAACGAACTTGTCGTATACTGTATCCTTGTGCTGTATTATGTCATGCATTGGCCCTAAAATATGTGTTACGTCCTAGAAAATGTAGCGGATTTGCATATGGAAAATGCTAAAGAATGCAGTACTTTATTAATTAAAAATATGATGCAACATTTATAATAAAACAGACACAAATGTCATATGTAATAAAAAAGGGCTTTTTTGTTAAAACTCTTAAGAAGAAACATAACTTTTACGTTATATACCTAATTTTCTGTCAGTGCTTGTGTTCATTAAAAACACAGAGATGTGGATTTAAATGCAGCACACTTTCATGCATAAACATTTTTAAAACGGTTGGAAGCGACTGAATAGTTAGTGAGCTTGATATACTATGCATGTAAAAAAGAATGTAATCACAATATCAGAGAATGTTCCTTCCTCTGTTTAGAGTTTTTAAACAAACTTCTGTCTCATTACAACTCTCAGCGACTTGAAAGCCCTGTCACTTAGAATCTATGCAGACGAGCTAATACAAAACAATACTGTTGGAATGATTCTGCTCAACTTGAGGCAGTGAAATAAACTCAAAATGAGAGCCGTGGAGAGATGGGTGATTAGATTATCAATTTTCCTCTGCTGCTCTGGTTATTTATGGTATTTTTTTTTTTAGAACAACATGGTATACATTAAATGTACAGTCAGGTCCATAAATATTGGGACATCGACACAATTCTAATCTTTTTGGCTCTATACACCACCACAATGGAGTTGAAATGAAACGAACAAGATGTGCTTTAACTGCAGACTTTCAGCTTTAATTTGAGGGTATTTACATCCAAATCAGGTGAACGGTGTAGGAATTACAACAGTTTGTATATGTGCCTCCCACTTTTTAAGGGACCAAAAGTAATGGGATAACTGGCTGCTCAGCTGTTCCATGGCCAGGTGTGTGTTATTCCCTCATTATCCCATTTACAAGGAGCAGATAAAGGTCCAGAGTTCATTTCAAGTGTGCTATTTGCATTTGGAATCTGTTGCTGTCAACTCTCAATATGAGATCCAAAGAGCTGTCACTATCAGTGAAGCAAGCCATCATTAGGCTGAAAAATCTAAAAAAATCCATCAGAGAGATAGCAAAAACATTAGGTGTGGCCAAATCAACTGTTTGGAACATTCTTAAAAAGAAAGAACGCACCGGTGAGCTCAGCAACACCAAAAGACCCGGAAGACCACGGAAAACAACTGTGGTGGATGACCGAAGAATACTTTCCCTGGTGAAGAAAACACCCTTCACAACAGTTGGCCAGATCAAGAACACTCTCCAGGAGGTAGGTGTATGTGTGTCAAAGTCAACAATCAAGAGAAGACTTCACCAGAGTGAATACAGAGGGTTCACTACAAGATGTAAACCATTTGCGAGCCTCAAAAACAGGAAGGCCAGATTAGAGTTTGCCAAACAACATCTAAAAAAAGCCTTCACATTTCTGGAACAACATCCTATGGACAGATGAGACAAAGATCAACTTGTACCAGAGTGATGGGAAGAGAAGAGTATGGAGAAGGAAAGGAACTGCTCATGATCCAAAGCATACCACCTCATCAGTGAAGTATGGTGGTGGTAGTGTCATGGCGTGGGCACGTATGGCTGCCAATGGAACTGGTTCTCTTGTATTTATTGATGATGTGACTGCTGACAAAAGCAGCAGGATGAATTCTGAAGTGTTTCGGGCAATATTATCTGCTCATATTCAGCCAAATGCTTCAGAACTCATTGGACGGCGCTTCACAGTGCAGATGGACAATGACCCGAAGCATACTGCGAAAGCAACCAAAGAGTTTTTTTAAGGGAAAGAAGTGGAATGTTATGCAATGGCCAAGTCAATCACCTGACCTGAATCCGATTGAGCATGCATTTCACTTGCTGAAGACAAAACTGAAGGGAAAATGCCCCAAGAACAAGCAGGAACTGAAGACAGTTGCAGTAGAGGCCTGGCAGAGCATCACCAGGGATGAAACCCAGCGTCTGGTGATGTCTATGCGTTCCAGACTTCAGGCTGGAATTGAATGCAAAGGATTTGCAACCAAGTATTAAAAAGTGAAAGTTTGATTTATGATTGTTAATCTGTCCCATTACTTTTGGTCCCTTAAAAAGTGGGAGGCACATATACAAACTGTTGTAATTCCTACACCGTTCACCTGATTTGGATGTAAATACCCTCAAATTAAAGCTGAAAGTCTGCAGTTAAAGCACATCTTGTTCGTTTCATTTCAACTCCATTGTGGTGGTGTATAGAGCCAAAAAGATTAGAATTGTGTCGATGTCCCAATATTTATGGACCTGACTGTATATGCCTAAAACATAACAGCAGTTGCATTCAAACTGAATAAGTAAAAATGCCAGGGATGAGGTGGGATAGAACTGTGTGCATATTTGTACAGACTTGCCAGTAAAACACATTAGAAACTTTAGGACCTTATATGTCCAACCATCGTCAGTGTCACCAGTAGAAGTGGTGCAAAGGGCATTATGGGAGAGGAAGTGCACAGACAAGGGATTCAAGTACTGGGCATGTTAGCAGGGAAGTCATTGGAAGCATGCTTGTTTACAGATGAGTTGGCATTATTCGTTGGACAAACCATTCGTGTCGTAACCAACATTAGCCACACAAGATTAATGGGTAATATTTGTAGTTGATGTATTGCCACATCAGCTCATTTCAGCACTGCAATAGCTGACAATGAAGTCACATCCAGCAGCAGTACTCTCATTTTGTCTTGCAAGCTGTTTGTAAGTGCTATAGTTTTAGACTGCCAGGTGACTTCCTTTGACACACTGAGCTCCTCTATTCTCTCTCTTTCCATCTGTGTGCATTCACGTTCCAGTAATGCTTGTTACTAACTTAGCTCCGGGGAGCATATTCCCCGGAGTCCTTATGTTTTCTCACCTCGCAGTTTTCCTTGGATTGGGGTGGCACCTAAATCGCATTTGCAGCTGCTGCCGTGGTCTTGCTCGACGCCCTACTACGCCCTGCACTGATACTTCTATTATTTCTCGTCATAATTCTATTATCTTTATTGGTACTACAATTGCTACTGTTCATCATACCAACTGCTATAATTTTTATGAATCTTATAAAGTTGGCTAGCATTAACTAAGGTTAGCTACCATGAACTAGCTACTCTCACTTTAAAACTTTAAACTACTAACTAATAAACGCATGGTTGAAGAGGATTGTATATTTATTTCCACTTGCTGCTACTCAGGATTTTACTGATTGCAGCTTTAAGTTGCAGGCACAACTATGGTGGTCATGTCATTAGTCATTGATGCTAAGAAACCAAAAAGGGGAATACATTGGTTATTTGAAATGTTGGAATTGTTATTTAGACAGCAACACTGGCTGTTCTAGATTTATTATGAAATCAATTTAAGCAGCTTGACGTTCTGTGTTTTGCTTGTTTCCTGATGGATTTAGTCTATTTTAAATTAAATAAGAACATAACAAGAAAACTAATCACCTCAACATTTTGACTTGAAATTACAAGTGTTTATCTCAGTGGTACACAGCAGTATTTACTAGAGGTATTGTGTTGTCTGCCCCCTTAAATTTATTTGAGTTTATTAGACCTGGATGCTGCAACCTGTTCTTCCTGTTTCTCATGGAGCTAAAAATGACAAGCACCTTAGCTACAAATTGATTAAACTTCTCATTTATTGTTCACTAGAGGGCAATGGTGAGGTTAGAATGTCAAGTTCAAGTGCTAATCCTTTATCTCACGTTACAGGAACAGGGTGCATATTTTGCATGTCGGACTGCATCTGGAATGAGTGGAATTCAGATGGAAATCAAGGAGTCTTGGGATTGATATGTCGTCCACATTGAAGAAAAGCCTATTGGGAATTATCCATGGACATGTTTTGAAGTCGGATGTAATCACAAACATAATGCAGAGGAAGTTCAAGCACTCTGCTATTTAAAGTATTTGCACCACAGTAAACAATGAGATCTATTCATAGGAAACTGTGTGGGGCATATTGTTGATTTCAGTGGTGATGGGAGTAAGTCCAACCTGTGTCACGTGAAGAAAGTATGTGACTTCAGGAATATTGTATCTGAACACACTCCCACCTCGGTCGCATGTTGCATTGTTGCTACAAATGCTTTCATGCACTTCAATGGCTACACCATCTGGTGGGGGTAACTGCTTATTCCCCAGCGTGTCATTTCAGAGTGTGAAGGAACTGTATATTTCCCTCTGGCTGAGAAAAGAAACAAATCAAAGTATTTTAAGCATCACTCCCTAATAATTTGACGCACTTTACTTTTTTTTTTAAACTAAAACCAAGGACAGATATGTGGGCAGAGGGAGATGAAAGTCAGGACGGTATATACAGCACACAGCAGCTCCCACAAAATTACAACGCAGCACAGAGTGAGGCTTTCTCACATGTCTTTTTGATCTGACCACCCTAGAGAGATAGGCTATTCAGCCTATTCAACAAATTTCATGTTTGACTACATGGGGGGCGTACATTACCAACATAGACTTGTTTCATTAGTGTGTGATGGACCAGTGGCCAACTCCCAGTAGACCTATCAAGCCGTGTTTGATAGACCATGCCCAGCAATGTGTGGAATTTAGGAGGTCTATTACGTTTTAACAACAATGTAAATTCTTAAAACCTCATTCCTTCAATCATTTGTTACAATGATTCAGGATGTTTTATGCAAGCTTGCAATTTAACATTTTCTTGCATAATCCTTTTCTGTTGAACTACAACGGCCAATGATTTTTTTATTTCCCCATCTTTTTCAGTGTGGTCTAAATTGTATCTGCACTTGGGATGATAAAATGTGTTGGCTGTTTTCATCTGTTGTCAGCTGTCATAGACGTAATCTAGCTTTATCATTTAACAAACAGAAGTGGATATCTAACAGAACATCCTCTTTGTTTTTTTTCTTTTTAAACACTGAACCTGGTCTCTGCTTATAGATGCAACATCCAAGCTTATCATGGATGAAAAATAACAAGAGGGTGATGACTGAGCGTTCCCATTTCACCTTATGCGGTGATAAATAACAAACATTCATGCAATACAACATCTTGCGCCTTGACAAACCACAAAATTCCATTAATGTAAAACTTCATGGGTGGCCTGATGGGCCTCAGGTGAACGCAAGGTATGCCCTGATAACAGCAAAGATAAAGTGATATCTATATGGTTCTCCTGACCTTTCAGGGCAACCTATAAAGGCTCTGCAGAATGTCATAGTTGATGTGTAATGGTATACATTTACACTCAATGACTATAGAGATCATTACAGCTAATACTGGGGGCTAAAGCCCAGATCTATATGAAGCTCTCAATCATCACAAGGATTTCTTTTTCCCCTCAAATGATCACAGGTTTATCAAAATTTGCAAAACCCCAGTTTTTCTGATCTAATAGAGAGAAAATCCAGTAAATTATTATTGAATCAGAGAGTGTTTGAATCAAGATTATTTACCATCCTATCCTATCTTACAATGGCCGGATACTGAGTTGAAATAACATGCAGCCCATACCTTCCTTATTTTGAGTTCAACAGAGTGTTAACCTAATATTTGTATGAGTGCTTTATAAATAGTAATGTTTCTATCCTCCCATTTTACTTTCCCCAAATAATCTTCTCAATCTAATCATGAGAAATTTGTAACCTAATCTGAACCACACTGTTCCAGTCAGAGCCACTCTGAGGGAAGCATTTTTATTAGGGCCAACTCAAAAAACACAAGTTAATGTCCTAAACAAGAGCAAAAATTTGGTTAATCTTTACTTGTATATTAATTTACAGACTGAATGGAAACTAGTAAAGAATGACAGCATAGGAGACGAGGAAGGGTGTGGACTCATTGAGCAGCAGTTTAAAGGAACACGCTGACTTATTGGGACTTTAGCTTATTCACCGTAACCCCCAGAGTTAGACAAGTCGATACAAACCCTTCTCATCTCCGTGCATGTTGTTCTAACTGGTTCCAATTAGCCTACTGCTCCGAATAAGTGACTAAATAACGCCAACATGTTCCTGTTTACATGTTGTGATTTGTATCGTCACAGGGTGTACAAATAACAAGGTCACTATGCTTTTACTATCTAGTAATTGTTGACTCTATTACTCCAACTCTGAGTGAACTCCAGGCGAACTCTCTGCTCCTCACCACAGGGCTTCAGGTGCTGCTAGCAAATCACCTGCCCAAGTAGCAGAAGTAGCAGTGAGTCGCCTTTCTGAGAATATAGTTCCCAGTTTGTATACGGTTAGAAGACGGCTGTGTCTCATATGACCTTGTTATTTGTACACCCTGTGACTATACAAATCACAACATATAAATAGGAACATGTTGGCGTTATTTTGTCACTTATTCGGAGCAGTAGGCTAATTGGAACCGGTTACCTCCAGGATCTGTGCTAGGCTTAGCTAGCGCTGGGGGCGTCAGACAGAGTTACAACACGCACGGAGATGAGAAGGGTATGTATCTACTTGTCTAACTCTGGGGGTTACTGTGAATAAGCTAAAGTCCCAATAAGTCGACGTGTTCCTTTAAAGCACTTGACAAAAGGCAATAAAAATGGTTTTGGTTGCCTAAAATTAACCCTGTAACACAGAACTGATTCCCACTCCTCATATAGTCACATTAGATGAGTCCATAATTGCTAATTCCATTTAATATACATCGGGCACTGTGAAAACACTGTTTTTGTCCAAATTACTCACACTGAGTTGGTGTGGTTCCGCTTCTGTATGTTCTTGGGTAGCAGAATAATCAGGACCAGGCACTATGGATAGCGATTCTGTTTCTCTGTGAAAATGCTGGTATTATCTGATGTGAAGGGATTGTTTTGAGTCTGTTATGGTTGGCCGGGTGCAAAAGTGTTATCTAAGAAAACATGATAATGTTTTATCTATCGTCTGGATACAAAAGAATGAAATCGGTTCCACAAGTCCTATAGTTTGTGAGAGAATGTTCGATAGCATATCTCTGTATTACAGACCTTAATGTGTTCAGCATTCAAACTCTCACCAAGTTTTCGATAGATTTAGCCACACCACATTAGCTGATTTTTTTTTCTGGCAGAAATGGCTAAATGCAATTTGTGGATTCTGCACAGGAATGAAAGATTTTTTTTGTAAAATATGCAAGTTACAAATAAACATGGGCGCTAGCGGATGGAGCTCATCAGCTACCCACTGAGGCAGGATGCATCAAACATATCAAACTTTACAAAAGAAAACAATCCAACCAGTCCAGCCTGGAAGGCATGTTTTCAGCTTGGCAAAGGTCTGTCACAATGACTGGCCCTATGCCTGATAGGCTGGGATTTATAGACAACATCTGCTCTGTTGCTGCTTTCCATTGTCCAAAATGCTCCATGGAAAAGAACATGTTTAAGAATACCACTGCACATGCATGTACACATCTTCAAAACGAATGTACTGTATAATTTATCAGGAGAGTTGTGGAGTCAAGTTTTGCCATTTGGCAACATTCTCACAGCCTACTTCTTGATTTACTAGCCTTTTGTATTACAGGAAGTAAGCCGAGCCACCCTTTAGTGAACTCTTTGACTAAGAGGTTGTTCTAATCCAAGCGGTTTAATTTAGTCTGTGTACATAGGGTAAATGCTAAATGTTTTCTTGTTGGTGACTTTTCATGTTTGGTGACTAATAGGACTTCAACTCAACAGCTGATCATCATTTCTTTCAGCCTTACTGCTGTGCTCATTCATTAACAACGTGTGAAGCTGCAATCCAGGAATGGACAAAACAACTGCTGTCTTTTTCTCTGAGCTTAGTGACAAATGTGCTCGGTTTAGTCTTCAGTTTTGTTCTCATCCTGAGTTGGAGCGGCTGCAAGAACAGCCTCTTGGCAATGGTCTCTCATTAACATATAGGTCTGAAACAGCCTACTGCTCACACATTTTGATCCCTTTTTAACACCCAAGTCGCCTCAATAGCTTTGTATTCCTAACTATGTGGGGGTACTGCATTAAAAATGGTAGCAGATCCTTTCAATGTTGTGTAGCTCAAGAGAAAGAAACAGCATCCCATTAGTGATTTCAATAAAACAATAGGAGTGACCTTTTTAAATACCAGGGATTTTGTAATTACACTTGAGATATTAATATTCCGACCTGCACTCATCCTAAGAGGTAAAGCGCAAAGGTGGTCTGACGCAGTCAGAGTCTTTTTCAGGTCCATGCAAATTACAGTTTCGTAACCTCGTTCTTTGCATCTTGAAATTAGCAAATATCATTTCCCAAATTAGTGCTGTGACTACATGAGAGGCTTTACATCTGAGGAGGTTGATCTGCAGCTAATGATGTGACACCCAAAGTAATGGCTTGAAAACTGTACACCTCTAACCCCATTAAGCAGGCAGGCAGAGACAAAGCTGTGATTATATTTTGTATCTCTGTATGGCCTGAGGCTCTCTCTCTGACATGTTTGCCAATTATTTGGTGGGACAGCTAACAAAGATAATGGAATTTTGAAAAGATGGGTCTTAAATTACACTTTGAAATAAATAAAATCAGGCTTCTCATTTTGAGCTTATTAACCACCCTCCAAACTCTGTAGCTATGTACAAAATATTGCTCTTACTACAGTCCCATGCACACCGCTTTAATATGTTGTGTTATGATATTAATATTGGTCTTCAGGTAGTGGGCAGGGTCAGACTGACGTAACATGAGAGGTAGTGGTTGTGTGCTGTTTTAACGTTGACAGTCACAGGTGTGTGGGATGATTGCGAGGGGACGAGAAGGTAGCGTCCACCTGAAGAACACATGCAACTAGCTGAAGAACACGACGGAAGGCCGAAAGACTTCTCATTTTCCCGCACGACAAACTATTGTATATACACCTTTTAAATATCTGACTATGCAAAGTCTGAGGTGAGTCAGTAACATCATGCAAACCCCTCCAGAAGTAGGAAAAGCGTTGCACTCACCCAGGCTCTGTACACCCCAGCAAGAAGCAACAGCCCCATGTAAGCATCGTGGTGTGTTTTGTCGATCTCCATCTAGCAAACACCCTTTTCCCTTCCATGTTTGTCGTCTCAAGCCGGATCTTCTCAACAGATAGCAGTGTGAACAGCTCAAATGCTGTCTTGATGTTTTTTGACATTGTGACACAGCATATCTAGTAGGCCCCGGGGTCATTCTGATGTCTCAGTTGATGCTCTGCCTTGGGTGTTATAAGGGATCTATGACCATTTTGATTGGTATATCATTCAACCTCCCTAAAGATGATACACTTGTGTGTGTGGTGGTTAACATTCAAGTTAATTTTTAGTCAAAATGTATCGATATCCTGCAAGAAAGAGTTTGTTCCCGTGATTTTGGGGTAGAGTGTGTGTGTGTGTGTGTGTGTGTGTGTGTGTGTGTGTGTGTGTGTGTGTGTGTGTGTGTGTGTGTGTGTGTGTGTGTGTGTGTGTGGGTGAGTCTGTGGTGTGGTGGGGGCGCTTTGAGCCAAATTTGATTCGCAAAGCAGCCCACAATAGCCAATATTCTCTGCCTGGTCATATTTGACCCGTAACACCACATTTTATTTATTTAAATAATAATAATATAAAATATAAATATAAAATAATACAAAATTTAAAGACATTTACAATTTACTAAAATTCTTTTCTTGTGTTTAGCCATGTCTGAGGATATCATGAAGCCTTGTTCCAATAAAAACAAGCAAATGGTATTTTTTACACATCTGAACTTGAAAAAGGGTCAAATTTGACCCTAACATAATAGAAGGGTTAAGCGAGTCCGTTAACAGTTGGGAAATCCAAAGCTTGACTGGTTGGCCGTCCCCTTTGGGGAAGGGGTTTTAATGGTCAAATAGTTTGAGACTGATCACTATTGAATAATGAGAGGGCACCAGATATAAGTCCTGACCAGGTCATACGACATAAGGTCATTTAAACAAGCACCACTAATTTGACAACCTAAGGGTATGAGGAAGGTTTGGAGTCTTTCAAAAGAAAGTGCACCCAAGAGAGGAGTCACCTAAACACCTTGTGGCCGATGGATCAAGCTTGAGTAAACTGGCTTTCAGTGGGGAAGTGTTGGTCAGGTTACAAGTCTGTTTTGCAACAAGGCCTTGGTCTGGGCAGCTGAACAGCAGCCCAGGATTTCATTAAGCAGAAAGCATTAATAAAGCTTTTACTGTTCACCCTGTCAACGGCCCTCCTAACATCTTAGCAAAGTCTAGTGCTAAGCTCCAAGTATTACTGTGCACGATTGGATACTGAGTCACCAATCTGTTCTCACTCTTGCTTTTAGAAATGAATTGGGTGACACATCAGCAAGGAGAAGCTTGGTGGATATCTTGAGAGAAAAGTGTTGGTTAAAAGTGTCAATGTTGTGATAATGTGGCCGCCTATGGTTGCAGCTATCCATCCAAGAAATGGAAAAGGACATCCTCTGTTCTTCTGCCGAGTTGGCAAAGTGTGTTTTTTGGCAGGGTTGTTTGCCAGTGGAAGTGAATGGACAGGCCTCTTACTATGCAGCTGCACACCTCAGCTATTAAATGGATATCAGGTGGAGGGACAGTCACTTATAGTTAGAGGATAAAAATTCACCCAGGGATGTTTAAGAGCACTAAATATGTTTTGATGAGTGTGTCAGAAGATTTGTGTGAAAGGGAGACAACAGGACTGAGCTTCTTATGCATTTCCTAATAATGCTGTCTTGTGTATTCACAATTACTGTTTTCACCTATAGTTTATACTTCCATAGAAGCTACTTTATGATCTCTCAGGTTCCTCTGTTTGTTTCTTATGAGTAAAAACAATGATATTCCTCGAAAGCACAAACAAACTTACCACCCTAAAAATCTTCCTCCTGCTGACTAATGCAGCTTTCTCTCACTAGGGGGAACAATGACATACAATGCAGGGAAGCAGCTCCCAGATTATTTCCTTCCCTTGACAAGGCAGTGGCTACTACAGGAGACAGGAGAGTCAATTTTGCACCCTAGGGACCAGCACTGTGTGAGAAGATCCTGTGCCTTTGGAGCCAACACCTGTCCTGTTGCCACCCATGAACCCCCGCTTCAGTTCCCAGTCGACCTCCCACTGATTATCAGCACATGCTGACTTCCACACAATGCTTCCATGTAAGATTTAACGCGGACACTCAGGCATCTAGGAAATGCTTGCAATGTATATAATTGTCTGTCTGTGGTTTTGGGAGGAGTGCACAGAGTACATAATGGCTTGTTTTTTTACGCAATCAAGAATGGTCATTTGGTACGCGCCCAGGTTTCATAATGAAAAAATGAATACTTGTCACACTTTTTTAAAGAAACATTGGTCCATATATTTCATATTTTTTTATTAAAGCAGTGAACACGTCCATCCTCAAAGATACTGCAAAAATTGCTCAGTATGAATCTAAAGAGATACTGCACCCAAAATCTAAAACGTTTTCTCATTGACAGAGGTCCATACAATCTTCTCAAACCACTTCTGTTGTTGCATGCACTTAAACACAAAATACAGCTAAATATGCTTCTTCCGCCGAATCTTAAGCACTGCAGGGAGGAGTACGGCTCAACACGTGTTAGTGTTTTTACAATAAAAAAATACAATAGAGTCACTGTAAATAATAGCTTAATGTAATATTTTATCAATCCCTTTAGGGAACTTTTGTTTGCACTTACGTCAGGCCAGCAGCTGGCAGGGATGTGGTGCCTTGTTTAAAGCTACTTGAGCTTATTAACAGACATGCTCCCACCACTTTCCCCATGTAGTTCAAGGACAGTTCCTCTGACCACAAGGCCACTGAGAGGAACCTGAATCCCTAACGTGACGCTCTTCCTCTCTCAGGGGTTTAAACTCACAATACTGTCGTGGATCATTACCACTGGCACACAGGATGGGACAGTGTCCAAGACACCAGTCGCCCAGCATCCCCCCACATTGTTCTAACCACGGATTTTTACCACATCAAAGACCTTGACGTGCATCACCAACGACTCTCACAGAGACAGGATTTCTTGGAGGAGCTGGTAGACATGGGAAGGGAAAGAGGTGTGCTTTCTCACTTCCCAGCAGGCAGAATTGTCTCTGTGTAGGAAGAAGTGAGTAGAGGCATGCAGACAAAGGATTTTATGACATTTAGCATGGATACAACTAAAGATACAACCTTATTTAAATCATACAAAAATGTATATTCTAAAACCACTCATTCTCATAATGCACAAAATACTTTTCTTTTCCTTAAAGACATGAAACCAGCAGCCACAAATGTCAACCTGTGGCCAGCCTGTTTTATTGACGGTCAGTACTCCTCAAACATTACCATAAATCATCGTAGTCACTGAATATATTCTAGAAGTGACTGACACAATGTCACATTAGTAAGTCCAAAAGGGAAACTGCAGCTCTGTCCAAACATCAGCAGTCTGCTAAATTTAATCTGCATCCTGGCTGACATTTCAGTTCCTCCTTTCTCCAGATAGCATTCTTTTGTCTTGTTCAGCCTCACCCAAGACAAATAGTCTCTTCCAACTCTTTCCTTTAAAAAAAAAAAAAAGAGGAAAATTCGGATTAATTTCCACTCATAGGAAAAAGAGAAACCGATCATGGGATAAACCTCTGACGTAACTTTCTATTGTATTATCTGATCTCTCGCTGCTACAAAGATCTCGTGGCAGATTATGCACATCTGCATCCCAATTCCTTGTATTGTCTTTTAGTCCGAAGGCTGAAGTCAACAAGGGTAGGAGAGCTTAAAGCTGCCTGTTTCAACTTCCTCTTCCAGCCCAAAAAGAATTAGGATTAATTTACGCATGGGCCCCTGTGTACTGTGTCCATAAAAGCAGACATATTGCATGTTGCTATTATGAGAAAAATTACACATAAAATCTATCACTTGTGTCTGGGTTGGCTCAGTGGGTAGAGCAGGCACACATATACTTGGAGGTATATGCCTAGATGCAGAGGTCCAGGGTTCAAATCCAACCTGTGAGGATTTCAGGTATGTCTTACCCTCTCTCTCACCAAGCTTTCCTCATTTCATTTATTTTATTTGGAACAAAACTAAAAATACATATACACATACAGCATGTACCTATATATACATACATACATACATACATACATATGCATACATATCCAAATACACATATCCATATACATATATATATCTATAAAATAAAAAGTGTGTAGCAACACACCAAAGGAAAAAGAACAATATCCATACAGTGTTTACAAGTAATATTAAAAATACTATTACCATTTCTGATTTCAAAAAATGTGGCCGAAAAGGAGCAGGATGAAGCCGAAGCTTGTAAAGTTTCCTACCCCTCATTCACTTTAACTCATTTCTTTATATATCATATATTTTTACAACAGGATAACCAATATACACAACAATACATCTCTAATCTTTCATGTACCAAACCCTTTTGTTTATTTATTTACATTTTAAGTAAGTCAACAACCCATTTCCGTAAATCCATCATCCTAACAATCCATACACTAACCCCCCTTCACAATCATCTCTCTTCCTCTTCATATCCTTTTAATAAAGTGTTTTTATATAACTTTTTAAACTTAAAACTAAAAACTTTAAACTGTCAAATAAAGGTGGAAAAGCCCAAAAAATAATCTTAAAATTTTTTTTTTTTAAACTATCAATTTAGCAATAAATAATTACATTGAATGATTGGTAAAAAACTTGAGGGACAAACTGATCAGTTTTGTAACAAATAAAAATAATCTAAACACGCACATAAAACAATGAACGAAGTGAAAACAAGCAAGAAAGTATCACTAAATAGCAGCTATTGTCACTGCAAGACCAGTGCCTGGTGGTTTATTTTAATGTCAGATAAAAAGGCAGTTTTCCTGAAAGACCTATACAAATATACTATATAACAGGCATGTCCAAAGTCCGGCCCGTGGGGCCAGTAACGGCCCGCAGCCAGTTTTCATAATGCCCGCAGCCTCGGTTTGTGAAAGATGAGCAAGAGTCATATGTTGTAAGCTTTAATGTTAACAAACTTTGCATTATGCATAATAAGTCATGTTTAACATGAATATGAGGTTAAGATTTTTATCAACTTCAAGTTTAAGGTATTCCATACAGTATGTTCGTTTATCTGACTACAGATGTAAAAGTAAGGGAGAATTATTTATTTTTTTAGATTTAGATTTGTTCACGTCTGAGTGGTGTTGATTTGGTTACATTGCCATTTAAAAAAAAAAGATAATTGTGACAATGAAAATAAAAATTGTTATAGATCAGTGCATTTGTATGTAACTTGTATTGTTAAAAAAATGTCAGAAGGGACCATTAGCCCCCGGGCATCTTCACATTATCAAATCTGGCACTCTTTAAAAAAAGTTTGGACACCCCTCCTATATAAGGTTCTCTCCAACGTTGATGAAATACTCACCCCCTGGCCCACCGGCTTGAAAGCTTACAGTAAAAGATTTGTAGTTTGATTCAAAATGTGCAGATTGCCAGAAGAAAAGTGGATTATCTTGCAGGAGCAGTTTGAGACCATTTTGTGGATGAGTTGGTGCTTTTTCCTCCCAATATATACAAATTCAGGGACAACACTTAAGCATTGGATACTTGAAGTACATCCCTGACCCAAACCAGGCTGCCTCAAGTTCAGGTTCAAGTTCAGGGAATCAGTGTTTTGATACTAACAAGATTTTGGGTGGAATATCACTTTAGGTTTAGATCACGGTACAGTAGATGCATATGAAATGTGTGTCCCACCAGAACACTAACTCCAATAGGAATGTAAAAAAAGAATGTCTATAGTTCTACGACCTTTTTATCACATAGAGAAAGCCATCTATTTGGAGAGGGGAATTCAACTATGTCATTTACTAAGGCATGTTGATGGTATTGTTATAAAGATGTATTATTAATTCAATTCAGTTTTATGTTTTATACCACTATCTGGTTAGTTACTGCTCTATCAGTGTAATGATCTGGACTTATCTATCCTTGACCAGTCTCTCTGGTTTGCAATTATTTCCTGCAAGCACTCTGGTCATGTTATATTGCTCTTTCATGTTTCCACAGACTGTAGCTTCCTCTGCTACTGCTTCCAAACTCTCAGTGACGTGTTTTCAGAAATCCGCCTCCCCGTGGGCTTGCAAATACTGCTTGCGCTGACTCTGTCACTGATCTTGTGGGGCCATTTGTTCACTGTTTCCTTTTTCTTTTGTCGTATCTCGATCTTCTGTGTGGTCACTGCTGATAGCCATTCCTTCTGTTGTTGTTTCCTTGTACCCAGCACTTGTTGATAGGTGAAACCTGCTTTACATCCTGCCAGAGGGTATCAGGGTGGTTCTCTTCGTCATATAGCTCCTGATATAGTTGGAACATGAGGCTGAGTGCCAACCGGTAATCTGTCTGGATCTCTGGGTCTTTCAGAAGCTATACATTACACTTCTGCCTTTTGTAATACCTTATTGTGAAGTTCTCTCACTGTTTAATTCATCATCTGGCATTTAGTAGATCGTGATCTCTTTCAGCATCCATCCCTGTCTTTATCTGCACATCCTATTGAGATCTTGGACATTCAAAAGTACTCAATCTGGTTCTCTGTGAACTGATCCAGGAAACCTGATTGCCTTGTGGGAAAAAGTGCATATTTCAGTGATCGAGTTAAGGCCTTGTTCTCGTTCTTCTTTTCAACAAACTCATGGTATCCAATGATCTTTTTGAATCATTACTGAATTCTGGTTCCCCATCTGTATATGTATACACATGGGGATGGCTCATATACACTTTATATGAGCTTGTCCAAGAATGCTGGACTGTGCTGTAGAATATATATTTTGCTTCCACAGTTTTTTCCAAAGCAAAAGATTTTGCTCTTATTAGTTTAGAATGCAGCAGCCATTGGGCCTTTTGCTTACACCCTGTATGCGCAGGGCATTATCACTGTTATGACCATAGTACAACAACAGCTCTACAGTTATCAGTCTGTGGACACCTCCAGAAGCACTAAAGGTGGACCTTTTTAAAGAAAAAGGTAAGACTCAAAAGCTTCTCATTAGTACCCTTTACGAGTACCCTTTCTTGCTGTTCAATTTTACTAATAACACATTTACCCATTATCAATAGTGGAAAGAACAACACAGAGAGCTATACGTGATGGCAGTACATGATCCCTCACCAGCATCCCACCCGTGAAAACTGGCACTATTGTGGAGTGAACCCAGGTTTCTGTGTTTCTGTGTGAAATATTTACCTTTCAGTACAAAACTGTACTTTTCACTTACCTCTATATGTGGAGAAATAATAGACAACTAGTATTGGAAGACAAGATATGTTATTAAGATATTAGTGAAAGGTGACCTACCACTGTCAGTCTGAGGAAAAGGCATTCACAGGATTTTGTTGGAAGGATAAGACATTAGTATACCAGAAGATGAGAGACCAACAGGCATGACTTTGTAAGGACAGTCCTGCATAGACTAGATTCTTCACCTACACATAATCATTTAACAATCACTGGAGTACAATTCTTCTTTATATTAATATTGTTGACTATATTTTAGATTTTGGGGTTTTGGGGTTAAAGTTGTTGAGGGCTGCCTGCCTGTCACCATTTCTGTTTCTAACTGCCATTGATAGGCTAATGGAAACATTATCCAAAAGAAAATAGAAAAGGAATTCAGACAACCTAGTGAATGCAGTTCAATGACCATGTGTAGATGATAATGACTTGTTTGCAGTTTCTCACAGACACCAACAGATGCAGATAATCTGTCAATACCACCGGTATGGAGCCAGTCATGTTAGAGACAATACACATTTATGAGAGTTGAATTTGTGATAACAAATCAAGACACTGATCATCAAAACATTAGAATTAGTCCAATAAGATCAGGCCGCAAACAAAGATATACCTGGCTTACTCAAACATCTGGGCAGTCATATATATGAGGATCATACAGTCCAATGTAGTAAAGAATCTCCACATCATCCTTGTTTAACTGATGTATTTAAATTAGTAAAATCAACAAGAGGCAAACTGATCAAACAGACATATGCATGCATAAACAGACAGAGCATACAGGGCTGAGACTTGGGAATACCAGCCTTTAAGAAAATACAAACCTTTATAAAAGTCGCCTTTAAATTAATTTTACATCTGCCACCTTTGGCAAAGAACGTAATAGAATCTGAATAGGAGTTTAGATAGAGAAGGACAAAGAACTAAGGAATACCAGCCAACGACATCACCAGATGGGCCTTAATATTGAGCTCAGAGAGAAAAGAGAAAAAGCGAGAGAAGATCCACAAACACCTGGAGAAGAAACCTTTGAGACGGACACCAGTAAGATGGGCTACACCTAGAAAAAGATGGAAAAAATGACCCATGCAGCACCACAGATAATAAGATACATTATTAATCCCCAATAGGGAAATTATATGTTGTCAGTAACCTTAAGTTAACCTAACAGCCATGAATGAGAGAGTGATGATGTTTTAAAGGTGCTGTAGGTAGGATTGCGAAGATCCATCGACAACTTCTCAGTCCCTCCCCCCTTTCTGCTAAAGCCCAAAACGGTCTCCTAAGCCCCTCCCCCCACAAGGGAGAATGAATGTGTGTGCATGAGCAGTGATTAACACGCAGTTAGACACCCCCCCGGCTCGGATTGGTGCATCTGAACAGGGAGCGGTGGATTTTTGCAAATCACACTACAGGCTGTAGGTGGTGCCAGAGGAGCTGGGTATTTTTTTTATTTTTTTATTTTCATGTAGTTCTACTCAAACATAGGGTCGGTTTCAGCAAATATGACAGAAAGTTAGTTTTATAAGTCTTACCTACTGCACCTTTAATGGGTAAAACATACGGAATACAGCAGTGTAATGCCTACTGCAGTTGGATACATAAAGATCCCCTCCACTAAAATTGTGTTTTTCTTATGTTTATGTCCCCTAAAATGTCTGACCTTGACTATGCTGAGTTTGTCGCTAGAGAGATGTTTTTACATTCCTCTACTGAAGGGGGAGATGTCTGTGCACCAACCAAGGCAAGCTAGAGTTGGTACGTCCCAGATTCTAAAGCCAATCGCTGTCTTATACGCAAAAGCCGAAGAGTACAAAATCCCTACAAAGACTTATCGGTTAATGTTTAAAGTTATATAAACCCACCACAGATAAGACACGTCAATGCTGTTGCAACTATTGTTAAACAATCTGAGGGTGCTCAAAAAATAATTTATTGCACTGAAGATTAGACACCTTTCCTTTGCATAAGAGATAAGATAATACTGATGTTTCTGGTATCTGATGTGCCTACATCATTGGCTGCTTTGTTTAGCGTAACAGTGTTATTTTACTTCTTGCTTAGGCATTTGGTGAAATGCGTTACGTTAAAGCCCAATTTGTTGATAGATAGATAGATAGATATACTCTACTTAAGAACACATGCCATTGACACATGATGATATGTCTTTTTTTTAAAGGTGAAGAACCACATTCTACACCATAAGATTTACATTCACTTTAATTAAATAATTTTGTATTTTCCTCAGATTTGGTCTTTCAGTGTGTATTTCCATTTAGTTTTTTATAAGAAAGGATATTCAGTTGTTACAGGACATTTTAATCTCAGTGGGTGTGCCTGTAAAATCCATGCTGAACTGTAAAAGATGATTATTTGATTAGTTCTGCCTTAATAGTATGAAATAACTCTGCCGAGACAGTGGTACCACTCCTGTGTCTTATCTCAAGCACTTTAGAGTTGTCAAGATGGCTTAAATAAAGAAAGAATGTTACGTAATGATATATCATTTATATCACAAGACTTACTCCACATGGTATATGGAGAATCCCACATTGACCAGAGGGAGGCTTTTCCACAATTTATCTATATACAGTACATATAATGTATACACAGGTTTAATAGGACTCCCATTAGCTAACGCCATGCTGTCAGCTAGTCTTTGTGGGTCAATTTAACAATCAATTATATACATTGCATTCAAAACATTGCATTGCATGCAAAAGGAAAATCCATCATCAAACCATTAGGCGCCACACACAAAAAAGTCAACAGGCAGATTAATCGTTTACTGTTATAAAGTTAATTGCATTCAATTTTGTTTTATGTTTTCTTGAAATTGGTTCTGTTATTTATTTTATTAACGTGATTTGGTAATGAGTTTAATAAAAAATGTGATATACTGATTTAAATGAAATATGCTTATGTAATGTGTATCTTTGGCCTGCAGAGATGTGCAGACGTATATGCAGTACCTTATAAATCAATGAAAACTATTTCTTCTTTCCCTGAGAACTGTTCCAGCTGTTACTCAACAAGGAATTTGACAAGGAAAAGCAAATCAAATCAAATTCGCCTTCTGAGGGAGTTTAGTGGTAATACTGTAGCCTATCTTTATCCCTATTGAATTAAAGCCAGAGATGAGCTCACCAACAGTGTGAAATCCATCCTTGTCAGTTGGCACACCTACCTTTTACTATTTTACAAACTTGTTTACATGCAAGAGATGTTAATGTTATCCCAGAGCATCCAGGATGGCAGCTCACCATGAAGTCCTAATAAAGTCTAAGGTTTTATTGGGATACAGCTACACCAGACAGGACATATGTGTAAAGCAATCATAAAGTAATCTTGTATTATATCCATAATTGAGAGCAAATACTGTGTCATTTGTACCATTAACTCATTCATTATGACAGCTTTCATTTTACAAATCTAGTGATCAATCTCACATCACAGTTTTCCTGGTCATAGCGATCAATATTGAAACCCTAATGTGTTTTGTCTTAAAGGTCTCCTTGGTGATTTTGCCACAGAGATGTGTAAAAAATGATATGGTCCCAGAAGCGGGAAGAAGTCTATAATGTTGGAGCTGTTGTCATGGCATCACAGACCCCTGACTAAGCCTTACAAAAATGTTTTTGTATGGGTTCTGTAGAGGTGGGGGGAGACACAGGCAAGGGCCTTTTACAATGGTTATAAATAGGCAAAGAGCCAGGAGCCACACGCAACACTTGAGCTGAACTGATCCCCCTAATAAAAGGCCCCCTATGTGTTTGTGAGTCTGCCGGTCTCAAGAGAACGAACAGAATGGAAATATAAATCTCTTCGGAGATAGACACGAGCATCAGCCTCGGACCAAAATTCAGAGGCTGGTTGGATGCACTTAATCTTAAAGAAACTTGTAACCAAATAAAAAGAGTTAGGCTACAACTGAAATAAATCTTGACAATTCACCACAGTTGCCTCATTTAAAGACCCGAGGAAGCTGCATTTCATCTAGCAAGTACAAAATCCCTCTAAGACTAATCGGTTAATTTTTTTTAAAGTTGATGAACCCACCACGGATTAGACACTTTGATGCTGTTGCAACTATTGTAAACCAATCTTTGCCTAATAATGCATTGCACTGAAGAGGACTTTTACAGAGATAAAAGTAGCTGATGTGTTTTTATTAACACAGCTGTTACACCAAAACCCATTTCATGAACAAGCAGCAGATCTGCACAGTTTGCCCAGATGAATTCACATGCTGACGTCCTGCCAAAATCGCTGATCAATGGTGTGGAGGGGCCTGCTAATGTACTACTATTCTTCTGTCACAGACACGTGCAGAATAAGAGGATATCCTATGATGGTTGTTACAAAAATAAGCAGTCATTTTATAACTCACTAATTACAGTCCCACTGTGGAAGTCAGATAAGCCAAAAACCATTAAAGCGACATTAGACCTGCTAATGCTTCCTATCCTGAGCAACCACACCAAACATTACACCTTGGATAATTTACAAACAAATAAAAAGCAGGAAATTACTGGGAT
Source organism: Sander vitreus (assembly GCF_031162955.1). Taxonomy (NCBI): domain Eukaryota; kingdom Metazoa; phylum Chordata; class Actinopteri; order Perciformes; family Percidae; genus Sander; species Sander vitreus. The sequence continues at coordinate 15,120,476 of NC_135866.1, forward strand.
GTCATATTTCATCTGATAATAGCTGGACGAAAGCTTACTTCACGGCATTGGTGTTATTGGGGAAAACTGATCAGTCATGAAGTAAACATACTTAAGATCCTAAAAAATAGCCCATGAATGCAACATGCCTGCGAATCTGCAGAAAATGTATGTTTATGTATCCTTTTCTGATCATTCTAATAAACAATAATAAGAGGATAGTAGGCTAATTTGGGCCAGGCCTCTTTATTTTGGTGGTTCGCGTCAGTTACATAACTGACAGTCCAGTCTTAGGGCAGCTCACCAGAGCACTGACCCAAACTCGCTGAGAAGAAGCAGTCTCATGACTGTGATTTGCTAAGAAGCTGTTCACCAGTGATGATTTTAGAGTGTGTGTAGGGGTGCAAGAGTGTGTATTTGGGTGTTTACTGGGCAACATGTGGGTCGTGACACTGAATAACATGGTAAGGAATCGGAGCCCTGGCAAATTATTTAATTTGGCTCTTTTGTCTCTGTCTGCATTCACACGCTATTAGCTAAATTCCTCTCCTTGTCAGTGTGAGGTGAAGAATGAATGAATGACAAAACATCTGTTTAGGAACAAATTTATCAACCTTGCCACAAAGTTTTTTTGTTTCTATTCATTCGGAATAAGAAAAAAAGTTTAATCTATTTTTTTCAGAGGAAATGATGCAAGCAACAATGTGCTGTATTTGTTTTGCTGTGAATATTTCTTCCTTTGGACACAAAATACCTTGTGACCTGTAATGAGATAAATTTGAGCAATTAGTAAAATGAGTTCCTGACTGTCACAGGAGGTTTCGTGGGTCACTGGATTTCTGTGTTGTCCATCCTCCTCAACCTTTAACCCATCATTCTGTTTGTTCATCTACTAACCCCCTGACACACACTCAGAGCTTGTGTATGGTTTGATTTCATCTTCCCCTCTTTAAGTGCATTGTAACACGTTGTACTGCTTTGGGAGAAACAGTGTGGCAGGAAAGGGAGATTGACGTCTGAAAGTGATAAAGTGGGCCAAACCATGATGACTCCTTCCTGTCGAGCATTTACTAAATTGGTATTCATTGTGGCCTGACAATTGCAACCCTTGAAAAATGGCGTAAAGCAAATTTAATATTTGGAATAGCATTTCCCAAACCACAATTTATCTATCATGTGCTTTCACTTCTTACATAAATTTCTCACACTGAGCTTCTCAGTGTGTTTATAATTTGTGTGCTTTAAGCATTCTCCACATTCCTATACTCATGGTGTTAGCATATCACAATTGTGTCCCTCCACAAGCTCCAGCAGAGGTTTAGAGAAGCTGATAAGATGTAGAGATAGCTATGAGGTTTAGGAAAGTTTGGCACTTCCCTTAATATCATAACAGGCCACACCTAATGGTTGATGATGTTCATATATATAAGTATGTAAGTATTAGCATAGTGTTGAATATAATTGATGCAGGACTAAAATACAAATTATTCAAGGTCCCATAATATGCTCAGGTTCATGTTTACATGCTTTGATGTTCAAAAAACACATTATTTTTCTAATACTGCCTCTCTCTTTAAGCCCCCATCCCAAAAAAGCCCAGTCTGCTCTAATTGGTCAGTGTATGCGGGTCTTTTGCATCTGCCCTCTTTGTCTCTGCACCATCATTGCAGACAGGAATAACTGTAACAGCGGTAGCTTACTGTAGCGGTACTTTCTGCCTACATATAGTATAGTTGTGATATCACAACTGTATGGAAGACCTGACGGCTCGTTAAAAGGCACAGTTTTCTGAATATGGGCTGTGTGGATTGAGTGTTTTGATACTTTCACAGTATTAATATAGCACCTTGAGCTGCTTCATAATCAAAAAAGACATGAAAATCTCACCTTTTACTTTATTTTGTTAGATGGTTTGATTGGCAATATGACAATATACTAGGGATTCACTAATTGGGAAATTCTATGTCGATACCAATACCAATGTTTGAAATAACAATTGGTTGATAGCTGATACCGATGTTGTTGTTGTTGTTGTTGCTGTTGGTTCACCTTTTGTGACAGGGGAACCAAGAAATCGTCTTTATAAAAATAACATAGCTGTTTTACATAACAAAAGCAATTAAATATGAATATATTATCCTTGGAGTGCAACACTGCTTTTATAAATTTAAAATACTTTGTCAATCCAATGTACCGTGAGGCTAAGCATACTCACACGAGCCAGTAGCTCATGAATGTGTGTGGCCACGACGTTGTAGATTTTGAAAAGACAGACTGGGCTGTGTGTAGGCTGTGAAATGGCTCGTCAACAAATGTGATGAACTCCATTCCTGGTTAGTAATCCATTCAGCTTTGGTGCTGTCCGTGGGGAATTTTCTCCCTTTCTCAAATGCTGTGGTTATCAATGACTAAGTTTTGCTGGTGGTTTGTGTCACTGATCTTTCTCCCACACAGTGTATTACTCCCACACTGTTGACATCTTTTACTGTAAACATACCATACATGCACACGGCACCATTTGACCACTTACGTCATATGACATGCCAGAGTCCTGGCTTCTTCTCCGAATCAGCAGCTGCAGTAGCAGCAAACCGTATAGCGGACTGTTGTAAGAGTCCGACTGCAAAAAACAACACATAAACATCGGCCACTGCCATCAGAGAATGCAAATCTTATTTGCAGATAGGTCGATGGCAGTCAATACAGATGTTAAATCGGTGCATCCCAACAATATACGATAGGGCTCCAAATCCCATCTCATTTTGACTGTGCTGCTTGTGCACTGCATACCTCTCAACATACAAAAACTTTCACCACCGTACCCATCACTATCTCTCAACCTAGTCCTCAGGCCACACTTGGAACTTTTTGCTCCAGTGCCACTCTTGCACCCTAGATTAAGTAAAGGAATCATGAACAAGTGTAGGACTTAATTGCATCAGGTATGCAAGGGCAGACCTGGATCTAAATGCACACAGAATAAATCTAGATTGAGAACTGGTCCTGGAGAAATGTTCCTCTAGCCAACCACATCAATCTCTTTAGTTCAAGATTTCACTTTAAGATTAATGCCTGCGTCTTCATTTTGAGTGCATGTAACAGATAAGAGGCAGTTGGTCCTCAGCCCTCACTTATAAATGAGTCTAGTTAGTCAAAAACAGCTGGATTATTTGTCAATATTTCAAATGATTGTGTACCTTGATCCAATTTCTAACACTTTTGATTCTGGGGTTTCTCCAATAAGGTCAAACAGTCAGCTTGTTTGAGATTTACTACATTTTGCATAATGGTTTGGCAGTGAAGGAAAGTGATCAATGCCAAAAATAAAGTTCCATTTTCCTCTTCCTATTTTGTTGCAGTAATAAAATGCTTCCTGTTGGCTACCACACAATCTTCCGGACATTACCTCAATTATCAAACCATTAAGGTAGGACAACTCAGGTCACTGGGGAACCACAGAAAACTGCATAAGCAGTCTAGTCAATTCTGACACGGCGTTGGCTCAATGCCATCATTAGCATGCTACTGTTAGCGCTAACCTTTCTTGCATTAATATTGACACCATCCCAAAGTGCAGCCTGATAAACTACAGCTAAATAACTGCTTAAAACATTAGTGCAGCACTCAAATACTCTATTCATTTCTGCTTCTTTAGCTTTTAACACACTACAATTTACAGGATATTGTATTTTTGGTGTCACATTTCACTAGGACAGGAACCCAAAAGCAGACAAGGACAAGGTAAGTAGATTGGAAAAAAAAGGTAAGTATTTATTTGGTTTTGGTACGTGGAAGCAGGGGAGTCCAGCTGGTGAGCCAGTGGGTGGAATTGAGTCGGCTGATGGATTAATGCAGATCCAGTAATAATGGTGATGCAGACAGCCAGACGGAGATGGAGAGAATCTTCCAGGTCACAAAACTGCAGACAGAGAAACAGGCAGATTAGCAACGACAAAACAGCAGAACAAACTTCACACTTTCTAACTGATACTCTAGCAAACTGGTGAGGATAACAATCCAGCAGAGAATGGACGTCAGTTCACGGCTTAAATGGTGGAGAGGTGATGATCAGGACCAGGTGTGCAGATTGCAGATGAGATACAGGTGAGTGTGATTGCGGATTCTCCTGCCTTCCTTCGTCGCCAGGCAACCAGACAGGATGCGTTCAGGAACTCCCAGAAAAACCAGACTCACAGGTGAAAACAGAAACTGAAACTGAAACCTGCGTCTGTTTTGCGTCCGAAGGGCTGTCATAACCTCCTCAATCTTCCAAGAGACAGCTCCCACGACGAGTTCCCGATGAAGAATGGTCTCAGATCTAGTACCGTTTTCCTCCATCTTAGAAAACATCACAGAGCGTCCGCCTTGCCATTCTTCGAGCCTGGTCAAAAGGTAAGAGAAAAGTTAAAACGTCCAAAAAATCAACGCCCACCTGGCTTGATGGGAGTTGAGACGTCTGGCGGATTGCATGTATGCAAGATTCTTATGGTCCGTCCAAACAACAAACAGGTGAACAGCCCCCTCCAGCCAGTGGCGCCACTCCAAGGCGAGCAGCTCCCAGTTCCCCACATCATAGTTCCTTTCTGCTGGAGAAAGACAACGAGAATAGAAAGCACAGGGGTGAAGTTTATTATCAGAGGAACTACGCTGGGACAAAATGGCTCCAACCCCAACATCTGAAGCATCAATTTCCACAACAAACTGACGAGAGGTATCAGGCTGAGCGAGGATGGGAGCGTTAGTGAAACGCTGCTTAAGATCCACGAAAGCCTTGTCCACCTCAGGAGTCCAGCAAAACGCTCTGTTGCTTGAAGTCAAAGCAGTTAATGGAGCGGCCACCCGACTGTAGTCCCGGATGAAACGCCGGTAGAAGTTGGCAAATCCCAGAAATCTCTGGAGTTGCAACCGAGTACCGGGCTGAGGCCAATCACCGCCCTAACCTTCTCTTGATCCATCTTAATTTGACCCTCAGAGATGATGTACTCGAGGAAGGAAGTGGTATGGGCGTGAAAGTCACATTTCTCGGCCTTAACGAAAAAGTGGTTCTCCAGTAGTCGTTGTAGGACTTGGTTAACATGCTGGAAAGATCCTTGGAAAAAATGAGAATATCATCCAGGTAAACAAACAAACTGACCGACCATATCTCTCAGAACATCATTTACCATACTTTGGAATACAGCTGGGGCATTGGTGAGTCCAAAAGGCATGACCAAATACTCAAAATGACCCATGGGTGTATTGAATCCCGTGAGCTATTCGTCCCCCTCTCTGATCCGGACGAGATGATATTGCGTAAGTCAAGCTTAGTGAACACAATTGAACCCTACAGAGAATCAAAAGCAGAGTTCATCAAAGGATAACATGGAAAGCAGGCTGGACCTTGAGTTTTAGGAAGCTTCAGGCAGATTCACAGGTGAAAACAGAAACTGAGGCAGAAAATGAACTTAGGAAGCAGAATTCATGACATTTGGACACCACCACATCGTGATTTGTACTTTTTTAACATTTTAAACACAAACATATGATTAGCTTATGAAAAGGTAGCAGATTAAACTAAATTAAAATCAGCTCCACCTTGTCCAGATGCATTAAAATGTTTGTTAAAGTTTTATTCATGATCAACAATATCCAAAAACTATAATTTTGGATTACATTAAAAGGGTTGAAGGAATCTGAGGCACTGAAGAGGGTAAGGATTACACCTCTGACACACCCACCAAACGAGATTTAAAAAAAATACCTCAAAGCTCGTTCTGTTTCACACTGTTTAAAAGAAAGAACCTGGAAACCGCAGCAAAACAGTGCACAACTTTTTGGAATTGAACGTGCCCCAGGTAAAGTCCCTTTTTATTATTAGTATTACAGTAGTAGCAAAGTACATTCCATGACAGATTTTGCAGTGCAGTGCCTGTCTGCCGTTTGTTTGCACCCCCCCCCACCTGATTTGGGGGCCAGGTGCAACTGGCAGCTCTTTTCTCAAAGTCAATGTTTTACCATGCTCCAACTTTTTCCCTCTAAATGGATCTCATAATTATTTAGCAAACATCCTTTCAGTTAACAAGTTATTGTTGTCTCATCTACTAGAAAAACAGCTCCTTCAAAAAACTAAATTCCCTCTCCAATTAGCCTATTTGTAGTGATTTAGTGACATACTTCATATTTCAATTTATTTGTTTAGGTTGCTAAAAAAAATCTGTCTCCTTCACTTCACCTCTTTTAAAGAGTTACAAATACAAATGTATTCCAATTTGAGCTACAAACAACAAGAACAATGACAACAGAGGCTTTTTTTTACTTTTATTTTGATTCTCTTTCTTTGTCTCAAAGTGTGTCTGGGAGCTGGCATGTGAGATGTCATTTGGATAGTCTTGTAAAAGGCTGAAAACCCTATCTGTGGAGGGAAGGGTGTGACTTGAAATGACTATTTGGGAGTTATCTGACTTTTCTCTGGCTCTCCCTTATGTGCTGTCAGTAATCTATGATGTGAGTAGGTCCACAGGAGCACAAGACACTATTATGTAAAGTTTTAACTTTTTACAGTTGAAGCACAAACATAAATTGGACAAATTTGACTTAAATGCATTACTTTTGGATACAGACATTTCAGGACCCAGTTATATTACTCACAAAAGTCGAAAGACCAGAAAGTGGTGCACAGGGAGGAACTGGTAGAGGGCCGGAGGACAGGGAGAATAGGAGGGAGGGTGAGGGAGCAGAGGGAGGGAAGGAAAAGACCAGTCTTTTGGATTTCTCATTAATTCAGTGTGGCCCTCTCTTTCAGTTTTTTTAAGCCCGCCCACTGACCATTATCAGCCCAGGCCTTATATATGCAGCCTGGTGCTGTTGTTTGCGAGTGCATACGCTTTACAGAGCTCAAACCCACAGCCGGACAGCCACACTGCCACCACCATGAGAGAGTTCAAGAGCAAGGACTTCTGGAGGGCTGTTCTGGCCGAACTGGTTGGCATGACCCTTTTCATATTCCTCAGCATCTCCACAGCTATTGGAAACAAAAACAATGGCAACCCAGACCAGGAGGTGAAGGTGTCGCTGGCCTTCGGACTGGCCATCGCCACGCTGGCCCAGAGTTTAGGCCACATCAGTGGAGCCCACCTGAATCCTGCAGTTACTCTCGGGATGCTTGCCAGCTGCCAGATCAGCGTGTTCAAGGCGGTCATGTACATTGTGGCCCAGATGCTGGGTTCGGCCCTGGCCAGTGGCATTGTATATGGAGCACGTCCAATTAACAATGATGCACTGGGGCTTAACTCTGTAAGTAAATTTCATATTACTGCTGTTGACAGAATTTGTGATAAAATGTGATTTAAAATTGGGAGCTCTAAAACATCCCACACTACTAACAAGTGTGATGCACTGATGCAACAGTGTGCATTTAAAGTGCCTTTGTAGTCTAAAGTTGACCTCCCAGTGAAAACTGAGACTTTAGTGAAGATGTAGGGACTTCATTTGGCACAGTTTGTGTTGTTCTTTGAACATTCTGTCATTGCTTATTATTGAATAGTGATGACACATGATTAAAGCACACCCCACTGCAAGAGCTGAAATAATCTGCAAATGAAAATATGCAATGTCAATTCTTTGACATTTCTCCTCAGCAGTTTTGGTAAATGTGGGGTTTTGCATACTAAAATAATTAAATGCTACATTTCTCTTTGACCTATCTGTAAAGTGTAACATCAGCTGTCTTCTTACCAAAAAGTGTGTTGGTGTCAATGCATGATATCTGCTCACTGTGGAGAAACTGTACTGCCCCCATTATTGATGTACCACAGCTAAATTACACTGAATAATCATGCTCAGGTTTAAAAAAAAGAAGGAAAAAAAAGTGCAATGTGGCACTTTGGAACCTCTGCCAAATTGCTGTCTTGCAGGGGCGATGCCAGCAGCTACTAAGTGGGAAGTGGTCTTGATGGGAAACTATCCATCTAACTGAGACAGACTGACAAACTGTTGTTGTTGTTTTGGATTTCTCTCTAACTCTCACAGCTCAACGATGTCAGTCCCAGCCAAGGCGTAGGCATAGAGCTCCTGGCAACCTTCCAGCTGGTGCTGTGTGTCATTGCAGTCACTGATAAAAGGCGGCGTGATGTCACCGGCTCTGCACCGTTGGCCATTGGCCTCTCAGTCTGCCTGGGACACTTGGCAGCTGTAAGTTGGTGGCACCCTACAACTACCTCCAAAGCAGTAAAATGTTTATTTAGGATTTGGCACAGTGCATTTGAGGAATGTAAACAAGCAACAGAAATGATAGTGTGAAATAATCCATGCATTCTTATTGTTTGTTTGATACCAATCACCCCTGAATATATCATACCACCAGACCGTGTAGCTGAAGATATCCTATTATGCTGTTTCTTTGTTATTGTTTACAGATCAGCTACACAGGCTGTGGCATTAATCCCGCTCGCTCCTTTGGTCCGGCTTTGATCCTAAGCGATTTCACAAACCACTGGGTAAGTCAGAGACGGAAGCACACATGCTCTTCAGGAGTGCCTCACATTTCTCTGCATGCATATTACATGTCAAGCTTAAATAATTCAGTAACTCCAGAACAGACAGATGACTCCATTAGCCGTGAATCCTCCATGTCATTCACGAGCTAATCAGTTACAGCGTTCCTATTGTTTTTACAATTTGCCCGGCTGAGATATCGACAAAAGTAAATCTTTGAACTTGACTGGAATGTTTGTGTTATATCTTTCTGTGATAATAGTGGAATTACACATGACAGGTGTTAACCAATGCCGATCCAGAGATTGATCAGAGTTATCCATTGCAGGTGTACTGGGTGGGGCCAATGTGCGGTGGTGTAGCCGCAGCTCTCATGTATGATTTTCTGCTGTTCCCCAAATTTGATGACTTTCCTGAGCGCATGAAGGTCCTGGTCAGTGGCCCAGTCGGTGACTATGACGTAAACGGAGGAAACGACGCTGCAACTGTGGAGATGACATCAAAATAGTTCCACACAGTCACAACCACATAGTTTCATTGTACATGTTTATGCTCCTGTAAAAAAAAAAAACTTTTGAATTTAGTGTAGGATGTCAGTGTTTTTGTGCTATTTTTGCAATACCAATGAGGATCGTTGTGGTAATGGGTCAGTTAGTCTCTTTCTAATTCACTCCTTTGTTTGACCCCACATAAAAGCATACAAGTCGAGGGTGTGACAATCTTGACAGAGCAGTGTGCTGAAATGTTTTCCCATATCAGTATTCTATGATGAGCCATTTTTTTGTATACTGTATGTGCCTGTATCACTTTTTATTTCTGATGGATAATGTATTGCCTGTACACTCTTGAAATGTCTCTCACTTTTTTAATTAAATAAAACTTAATGTGCTTTCTTGTTATAAAAATACCAAATATGAATAAAATTGGTATCTGATGTTAAAGATTAGATTTGTCTTTCTCTCTGCAGCACTAACCAGTCAGACATATAAACCCTTAAAATGATTGATCACAGAGAAAAAAAATCATTCTTATATATTGGATAATAAGTATTATCTTGTTAAAAAGAGAAAATCCCATTACATCATAAATGAAATTAGAGTACAGTATATTGGAATTCAGATACTTGTTAGTGTGTTTTCCAAAATATTTCCAGATGAAAACCATTCATCCATAGCCAGATTACAGTAACCGTGTAGGGGCCCCAGGGCAAACATTTGCTGGGCCTCTTCCTGTGAACCTAGGGTACCCCCTAGAGGTCAGAGGCCCCTGAGGTATGCCCAGTTGATAATCTAGTCTTGGATTTATCTGGTAAGAATTTAAGCCATTTCTTATTCATTGGCCAACATGTATTTGTATTTGTCAGTAGCAGGACAATTCAACAAAATAATGGAAGGTAACCAATAGTGGTCGTGTTAGCTCAGTTGGTAGAGCAGGCGCACATATGTAGAGGTTTACTCCTCGACACAGCGGCTGTGGGTTCGACTCCGACCTGCGGCAGTTTGCTGAATGTCATTCCCCCTCTCTCTCCCCTTTCATGTCTTCATCTGTCCTGTTAAAAATGCCCAAAAAAATAATCTTTAAAAAAATACAAACAAAAAAAGTTGTAATCAATAAAGGGTGTTATTTGGTGGATGCTAGGAAAGTTATATGCTAATCAAATGATGCATGATACGTTAAATGAAAGAGGAAAAAAACAAACAGAAACCCAAGGACAGCTGACCTAAAGATTTGCAGGAGAGAAAAAAGTGAGAGAGCAGACTTCCTCACAGGAAAGTCAGACAAGTCAGTTGTTGCTGATTGCTGGATAGCTTCTCTCACTCATGTTTTCCATAGATCTAATGGCAGGTTGCCATGGTGGTGAGAGCTTCTACTCAGCAGCCAAGAAACAGCACATACAGTAGATTTCTCTGAGTTTCCATTTCTCTTAAAAAGTTGAACCTGGTGGACTGCAACAAGACATCACCGGCAAGGCGCTGTGGTGGCTGATCAAATACGTGCAAGCACATATCACTGGTCAGTGGCAGACTCTGAGGGGCAGGGGTGAAAAAAATAAAAAGGCCACCAGCACGCAGAAATTTTATTAGCATGTTGGGCAGCCTTTATGGCACTGCAGCATGTTTTCTCAACTGGCAGGGCAGAGTGCCTAGATGGCATTTTATCACGTTTTCTCTACTGGAAGGGCACCCCATAAGGACTCAGGTCCATCCATGACATTAAGGCCATGGAGAATTTTTGGAGATTGGCCTTGCTTTCAGACATGAAGCCAAAACCTCTTTCTTTTTGGCAAGAAGAAGGCTGGAGTGGCTGTCAGATGCAAATGCAAAAGAGTACCATGGTATGCGAAAGGAACCAAATGACTTTATGGTGAGTGGGGGATGTGTGATAGGGAAAAAAATTGTAAATAAAATCCTTATTTAAGGAAAACCTCCAGGGCTCAGTAGGAGTCTGGGACTGGGATCTCAACTCAAGCTTTGGACCTGGACTCTAGATTAACTGCTTGAGATTAACTGACAAATCCAAACTGGACTCAACTGAACACTTGACAACACACACCACACTGTTTTTATTACAATTTAGGTAATCTTAAATTCATATTTTTGGATGTTTACAACTGTTTTTTATTCACCATAATTATACTTTTATGTTTTCACTTATCTTTAGCAACTGGGAGGGAAAACCTTTGAAGTTGTAAGTACCATTTACTCTGCTTAACAGACCAGCATACATATTGATTATATACTTGACTTGCTTCCATTTCTGCATGATTAAATCCTCTGTGTCCATCCTATAATCTCTGATTTAGGTTGAGGTCCAACTCTCATGACAGACCACAATAATAATTCCTCTCAGTGGTTCTCAGGAACACCTGCAGCTGATTATATTACCGTACTTATGCCTCTGGAAGACTAGACTTGGGGGGATGGGTGATATTTGTGTCTTTTTTACATCTGAAAGCCAGGAGTGTGAACATCATGAGTGAGTGGAGGGCACACGTGATGCGGTGTTCCCACTGACACAAGACCAAAACAGGTTTTGGGGCTCTAATTCTGTCCTCATCCAGAGAAGACATTGGTCAATTGAAAGCCATCCTTCTCTCTGACTAATCAACTGGTCAGAATGAAATTGTTTCTAATTAATAAATTCGTACCACTGCCTGTTTCAGCAGTTTTTGATAATAATTCTACGTTATGCAATTTCATTTTAAGCACTTTCTCAACTGTCTTTTTTCTTCTAAAAAATCCTGCAATAAAAAAATAAAATAAAATTACTAAAATAGTAATATAAAAAATAATTATATCTGAAGTGGGTGGTCAGGACCATTGACAAACTGGTCAAAGGCCCAAATCTTATCTGCATGTGAATATTATGTATTTGTATCACATCTTAGCCCTAAACAAGTGAACATTTGGCTTTTGTCAAAAGCATTAATATCTTTTTGCTATTTTAGTTGAATCAAATTATTTTGCCAGCTTCAGTAATACTGTTTAACATTACTGGTGATTTTGACATTGCATAACAAAAAAGGATGTGTTGCTGAGGCTGTCGTGGTTACTGCTGAGAGATGAACAAAGCCTGCTGTGAATTGATTCGGTGGCTGATGCTACAAATAAACTTAAGCTTAAGTTCAGTCAGCCAACTCTTATGGACTAGATTGTCATGTGAACGTGGAATATGTACAGAGTTGATGTTTTACGTCTAGGCTCTGACCTCTTCCCTCCCTGCTAGGAAACTGCAGCGTAGTAAAGTATCAGATATGCACGAACCAAAAGGAAAAAAAGTTATTTTAACAAATTAAATGTTGGTTGACAGGAGAGTTGGCAGGCCCGTAGGGCTGCTCCTGCTCATAGGGCTAGAAAGCATAACCTTCATCCTTCCTGTCAGATCTCCACGATTATCTCCCCACTCTCCTATCACATTTACTTTATTATCTGCAGTATATTACTATACACCTCTTCCATCCTGCTCTTCTGAAGTAATACATCTTTCATCATCTCAATGATGTTATCATCACTCATCTCAGGTATCTTGGCTGCAAATGCTATATCACAACTGTAACATACCTGTAGTATGTTTAAAAACAGTCTCTAACTAATCTCAGACAGAAGATGGAAACAATGGTTCAATTTGAGAATAGAAAGAATTTAACTGAATTAATGAAAATCAAGCAAATTTGCAAGTAAAGCTACATTTCTTCTGTAAAGAAAAATGAGGATGCACTCTCTTTTTTATTTGTGGAGCATTGTTTCCCAAGTCAAAGGTGATGCTTTGACAGGTTTCTCTTTCTTTCTACTGACAAGAAGACAAGAAGCAGTGTGACCCTTTTCAGGTCTATCCGTTTCCACAAAAAAAGGTCCTTCACACATTTGATATCTCATTTGCCTGGATTTAAGCCAAAAAACAATAAGATGCCTTTTAAATTCCTGGATCATATGAAAGGATAGCCTATTTTAAATTTTATGTTACAGAAATAATAGTAAAAAAGCAAATTAACAATTGGTTCAAGCATGGATTGAATTATGCCTGAAATCTGCTGATTGTTGCATGTGTTAATCATTAAGTCATATTTAATGACTTGTGAATAACAGTGAAAGCAGCCCCGCCTTCTGCTAAACTGGAAAAGTACTGAACAGAACAGGAGACGTTGGAGGTCATTCTCACTGGTTGAAATGCACATCTCTCAGCTGCTTCTAATCAGGCCTGATTTTTTAAAGTCACACACTTGATGGATGCTGGTGAACGTCATTTATTATGTTTTCACTTGGGTTGCTGGTGGAACCAAATCTCTGCCTGTGCCACAATCTTGGTGTATCTCTCAAACACTGCCCAAAATATCTTTGATAGCATGAAGTGGATGTTATCTGAGTAGCCATGTCAGAAATTAAAGCATGGGCAGTTCTGGCTGAGTGTCTTGGAATTATCATCTTTGTCTTTATCGGCCTCTCAGCTACAATAAGGGACAGAAATAATTCTTACCCTGACCAGGAGATAAAAGAGGCATTTGTCTTTGGCTTGTCCATTGCCACATTAGCTCAGTGTATAGGTCACATTAGCGGTGCCCACCGGAATTCTGCCACCACCCTGGGCCTCCTGGCCAGCTGCTAGATGAGTATGCTCAGAGCCCTTTTCTACATGATAGCTCAGATTTCAGAAACAGTGGCTGGCAGTGCCATTGTGTATGGTATCAGGCCAAAAAACATAGATTTACTTGGTGATAACAAGGTAGTGTTTCCATTTTTCCAGAGCAGTGCTCCCCTTAATGAATGACATGTACTGCTCCAATTGAGTGGCATTTGGTAAAATGCCTCCAACTTAATTTTTCTCGTGAAAGCCAGTCACTCATTGTGTAAAATGTTTTGTGTTATAATCTCTAGACTTACACAGTTGCTAACTGCTGGTGAAAAGTTTTTTTAATTGAGATGACACATTTTAATCATCACTCCCTGTTTGTACCTGTCATGCAACAAAGGCAGGCCTTCAGGCTGCATTCAAGCTTTTTCATGATACAAGAGTTGCAGAAGTGGAGGCAAAAGAATCCCCTAATGATAATTAACAAAAGAGGCAAACTGTTTTCTCCTCTATTGCCGCTAAATGGAATCAGCCCATTGCAAGGTTTTGGTGTAAAATTCCTTCTCACCCTCCAGTGTGTCCTGTGTGTGCTTGATGTCACAGACAGAAGATGTGCTTTCGGACTTGTACCTCTGGCAATAGGATTGTTGTTGTAGGGCTGGGCCACCTTGCTGGGCTGAGTATCAAAATATTTCTACCCTCCATCAATTTGGTAGATGGTTTCTCGATCTTGCTGTGGCATGATACAATGGCTTGGCATAGGATGAACTGGCTTTAAATCAGTCTTGCTGAAGTTATGGCCAGAGAGGCAAGTGGTGTTTTCCTCTGGTTTACAGATCAGCTTCACAGGATGCGGTAGCTCAATCCTTTGGGCCTGCAGTTATACAGGAGTCTTTTGATGATCATTGGGTATGTATTGTTGAGCTGTACATCATATTTTGCAAATGTTGGAATAATGAGTCATTCCTATTGAAACCAGGACGTGTCCGTGTTGTTCTTTTGTTTTTCAGGTGTACTTGGCAGAACAAATGAGTGCTAGTGTGGCGGCAGCTATTATGTATAATTATCTGCTGGCACCCAGAGATGAGCCAATCAGTGTTCTCTTCTGCTGTGCTCAACACAGGAAAATACAATTTGTGAGCCCCTTCTGGAGGATGTTAAAGAATGGTCAAAGGAGTGCATCTGAGTGGAAATTACTTCTGCATGCTGCTAATTTGTGTCAAATGAAATATTTTTTCAAACTAAGGAGTTTCATCTTCTCTCTAATGCTCAAATTACGTGAATATGACTGAATATTTTGTGCACTGCACTTTTTTTATCTTCTCCTCTTCAATATAAATTACAATTTGTTGGTATTTTACTGTTCATTATCCTTGGTGTATCTCCTATTATTGGAAAAGATGGGACTTGTGTTCCAGGGGGTTAAAGGTTGCTCAGGAGATGAAGATGTCACCACACTGGCTCAGAGTTTGGGGCACATGAGTGGAGCGCACTTGAACTCTGCATTGGCTTTGAACCTGCTGGTCAGCTGTCAGATCAGTGCCCTCATGTGTTTGCTACATCCTTGCACAGATGCTTGGGGCAGGTGCAGATAGTGCTATTATGAGGCGAAGTAAGGAATCATCTTTTTTCATAATTTCAAAAAACTTTTCATGCAATATAAACCACTACAATCATTCTGATTATAAAGTAACTTTTTCACTTTGCTGTTGATTTGTCTTTTGCAGATAAATAAAGTTACTGTAGGACAAGGCTTTGTCATGGAGGTCCTTGCCACCCTTTAACTGGTTGTGTGTTTTAACAGCAATTTGACCAACAGTACCACCTCAGCTAAAACAGTTGTCATATGGATGGACAAGGGATTCATTTAGGGAAAAAAATAGAAGCTGAATAATTTTTACTGAATTAATTTCTATGTGAGATTTTGTTAAGGTTGTGAGAAGTGTTGATGCTTGATACTTTTTGAGGCCATTTGCAGTGTTGTGAAGCAAATATCCTGTTCAGTCAATATTGGTGAGGGTCTTCTTGAGAGCACTATTGCTTTGCCAATACAGTTTTCCTGTGTTTGGCTTGTTACATAATTTAAAAGAGCAGTGTGTGTGCCAGCAGATCAGGAAGTGGGTGCAGCAAATCACAATCGCAATGACAGCTGCACAAGTGTCATGTTAAGTTGTGTAAATACATTTTTGTAAGTGTATTTTCTTGGCAAAGCAAGGCAACTTGCAGAGCTCCAAAAGGGGTCACTGTCTACATCGCTGGTGCCAAAACTAACATATATACATAATGTGGCCATGAAGAGTTTTTTAAACACAGGAAAAGTGCATTACAAAGAGGAACAGTGGTCACAATAAGGCCCTCACCGAGAACAAATTTATTGGATACATAAAACACTGTTTTAAATTAAGGTTTATTTTGGTCAATCAAAACATCTAAAAATCTCAACAGATTATAAAAGACTTACTGTATTTGATTGTACTGTAATGAAGCTCAGCGTAAATTCCACTCTCTCTTCCTAAAACTAATCAGCTGTTTAGAGGCGCTCACTTTTCAGATAAACCAATCAGAATCAGCCATGAATTTCACGAGCCAATCACAGCATTACATCCCTGCTTTAAATCTGTTTCTCTCTCTGCTACTGTCAGCTGTCATTTCCGGTAAAGCATGCAACCCTCCTCCTCCCCTTCCACCTCCAGTCACCATCACCCTGGGTCTTCCTCTGGCAGAACGCTGCTCCTTCGGTCTGGTCTTCGGGCTCCTTCACCGCCACCACCAGTGTCTAGACTCCATCGGGGGATATGTCCTGTTTCTCTACCCCTTTAAAAACTTATTTTATAACAATGGAATCTAATCTCCAAAGACTTTTTACATTTCATTATGCATATGTTCAATAAACCTTTGCATAGCTGCAACAAAGTCTCTCCTGATTGAAATACCTTGTGATTGTAAGAAGAAGGCCTGCACAATTAATTTATACATGCCAAAGCTACATATTTCCAAACTACTGACATAACTTTGTGTTACTCTCTTATGTGTTAAGATAAGTTTCACTGGATGTGGTATCATTCCTGCTCGCTCCTTTGGACCAGCGCTGATAAGTAGTGAAATGGAGAACCCCTGGGTAATATCAGCAGACACTTTCCCTCTAAAATCCCATTTTATTTAGTCAGAGACAGATGTAGCTGATCTCTTCTTTCATTCCGGGTGTACTGGCTTTGGCCAGTGTGTGGCAGCATAGCAAAAACTCTTATCTATGATTTTCTTGTGTATCCACGCACACATAACTTCAGTGCGTGCAGGAACATCCTAGATAATGGTCCAGAAAGTGAAAACGATGCAGTTGAAATAACTGGAGAAGGCAACCGCAACCCAGGGCTAAGTCAGTGGATAAAACAATGAACATCAATTAGCTTTTCTGTCTATCTATAAACATCTATAAACAACATATGATTTAAAGATATGCTTTAAATAATGCTATATTCTTATTTTTTTTAGTTTTGTGGCTGTTCATATATCATATATCATGTGTGTGTTTATAACCAATAAATATAATATAATAAATATTCTTTTTCATCCAGTTTCAGTTTTTTCATCTCAAACTATTTTCTAATTTGCTTCAAAGTAAGGTCAACATATCTTTATTTACATAATGAAGTTACAACAATACCACAATGTATATTTAGATCTGTTTGACCTTGACGTTATTTTCTTCAGAATGCCGCACATGCTCTATTATTCTATTCAATGTGTTTGGCAGCAGTCCCAAAAATCTCTCTGTAGGGAAACAACATGAGGATGTGGATCAGTTAATTGCACATTAGATCCTTAATAAAAATAAGTATGATTAAATAAGATGTAGCCATCATGGAGAGTTCCTGTTTTGGCTGTGTTACAAGAATTTCCTTTCCCTACGCACACGGCTCCTCTCACATCCCGTTTGTTTGTTGGATGCACATTCCCTTGACATTTATATTCTGCTCTGTGTGAGATGATCGTTAACAAAATGTCTGCATCCCAAATCATTTTACAACGCTCTGTGAGGGTACAAAGGTGTACATTTTGTTATATTGTCATTCAACTTATTGCCACACTCACTGATGGAAAATCACTCTGATATATAACACAAACTTTAATGCAACATTAAGCATAAATGCAACAGAAAGCATACATAAATGCAACAGAAAACCATACAAGGGGAAGGACCGGTAAAGCCTGCATAAATCAACATATTCCATTAGGCTATTTAATTGCAATGGCTTGAGGAATCAGAATAAAGATCTACATTCAGTATAGCCATCATTCTGTATGGCCTTCTTCCCTTCAAAGAAAAATATTTCTCTGCTCTGGTGAATGTTTTTATAACTCTGTCAGTTTGGGTCTTCATAAAAAAGTGTGCTGTATATTAAAATGTGTCAATGAAGTATGGCTGTGCTGTTGGGTTTATCTCGCTTATATGACATGACACTTCTTCACATCATTTTTTATGGTGGAATTTCGGAGGCTGGTCATGTGACGGCGACCAATCTAAAATCTCCTTTGTGTGCTTAACCTCAGAGGTCAGAGCATTGTGTTTAGCCTCTTGTTTTGAAGTTTGTCCTCAACAACATGGACAATGCTCTTTTTGTTGCCCTTGTCTGAGACTGTCCATCAAATTATTTGGCTCTCATGTTGTGCTTGATTATTCCATGACTTGGCATGGGAGAGTGTTCTGGTCCTCTCCTATTTACCTACACAAAATAAACAATTGGAAATAAAGGCTTAACCTGATTTAAACTAATTTCAGAGTGACTAGTTAACAATATTCAACCAAACAATATGGCCTATCTAACACACATCCAGAATATTCTCAACAGTTTCTGTGATAGAAAACTGCTCTTTAATTGAACTTTACAAATTACTAGTAATACATTAAAGGAGAAAGGTGTCACTATTCTGTATATTTTTACTGTCAACAAATCCTATGAAAAGACCAAAACCATCAATTAATTGATCCTACTAGCCTCATATATATATATATATATACTTCCTCTGTGCCACATATTCTTTTACACATATC
Organism: Sander vitreus; assembly: GCF_031162955.1. Classification (NCBI taxonomy): domain Eukaryota; kingdom Metazoa; phylum Chordata; class Actinopteri; order Perciformes; family Percidae; genus Sander; species Sander vitreus. The sequence continues at coordinate 15,139,047 of NC_135866.1, forward strand.
ATGTGCAATATCTTTTGTCTTATGTCATTTATTAGTGTATTTGGTGTACCACTGTCTTGTGCCCGCGTATTGTTTTTAGATGATTGCAGCTGTGTTCAGAACTATTGCCCAAGCAAAATCTTCCCTGAGGAACTAAAAGGTATATCTGATCTAATCTTACATACCTCAAACTATCAAAAACACATTAATAAGCCACACTGTGGCACTCAGTTTATTCATTATAATGAACATGGGTGCAGTAAGTACTAAGTAGCTCTGAAAATTATATAAAATGTATTAATCCACAACTGGAAATAGTCCCAAACAAATGCTCTATTTACTTTAGTTTGAGCAATATTTGCTGAAAGCTACAGTGCACAGCCGTTTGGGGGAATTACTGAGCCTTTTTAAAAATAAAACTATATATATGTGACCTGTTCTTAAAGAGTTAAATCTTCAGAAGAAATATAGGTGGCAGAGTCCCATAGGCAGAGTAGGGAAGTCAGAAAGAATTGAGAGACTTTTCATGGGAATTATTTGGCAAAAAAATATAGAGTAACACTGGCATTCAAAGTGATATACACCAGCTTCCTTAGACCTCAGCAGAACATACTGTATAGAGGAACATCTCCGAACATGTTTATCCCCCACCCCTTCACTCCGTTTCAACATACTGACTAATGCTGGGCCGTTATCTGCTAGCTACTTGCCATGCTCACTCCCTCTCTGCTTTTCATCAGTTCTTGGCAACGGTTCAATAAACGCTGTGTCAGAAAGGGGGTTGTGGGGCATAGTTAGATATCGGGTGAACTGTGTGAAGAACTCTGCATTGGAGAAACAAGGTGCCAATCAAAAATGCAGAGTAAAACAGCTCTCACTTGCCATTTTTATGACCACTGTGATCCCTCACCTCTTTCTAGATGTCACTACTGGTCTACATTATACCATGCTTTAGTGGTTTTCTCCAAATATCAGCACAGCACCTTTAGGTTCAATTAACAGCCTTTGTAACGGCAAGCCTATAAACACTTGACAGAGAGTGCAGAAGGTGAATGGTCCTGGCCCTGACCCGCAACACTGCTGGGTAAACACCAATTAAACAGGCCAGTGTTCACATTGGTTCTGCCAAAGGTAAAGGGGGAGTCTGTGATTGATAGGCTAACTAAAGAGGCACCTCACCACCAAAATTCAAAACAAGAGATTAAAACCTGCTATCACTCTCAAATTGATTAACAAGTGTTTTAAAGCGACAGCTAAATCCAGATTATTGTTTCATGATGTTGTTAAAGGTTTGTTTACATAAATAATGTGTAATGTTAAATACAACGTACATATTCACTGTAGCCTACTCATGTACTTGGCGAATATAGTCTGATTCTGGAAAAAAATAAAAGGACATATGTTCAACTAAACCCACAGAATTATGATTAAATCAGTTGATTTAATTCATGTGATTTAATGTATGTGAATACACCGTAAATGTATGTATTTTAAAGCTCAGTAGTTGTAATTTAAATTGTATGCCCACAGAAGTGTGCACCCACAAACACAGACACACATGCATAAAAAACACTAATATGACAGCTGTGACCTCTGTGAATGACTTTAGCCATGTCCCTAACCACAACCCTATAAGGACACATACACCGTAGCATCATCTGACCAACAATTAATAAGAAAAACAGTGAGCCTTTTCATTTCAGTGAAGTTTTAAAAATAAATCTATAACCCTTTATAGGGCACTCATTGAAATCTTTGGAAATTCTAAATTGTAACCTCAGAAAGCTAATGGGGGATGGTACAGGACATTTAAAAAAAAAAAAAAAGTTATCAATATTTTTCATCTTTGCATTACAAATCAAGGTCAATGAAGTTACCACATATGAGCACTTGCCTGTCTAGGGTCAAAAATATTACAGAGCGTGAGTTTAAAAAAATATGAGAAAAACACACAAAAACTGCAAGGAACATTTATTTAGAGACATCTCTGTCTTGGGGTAGGCTACTGATACTGGCTTGACTGTCATACAGTAAATACATTTAACATCATAACTAAACATGGTAAGTTGATGTAACTCACAAATTATTTGGTTGAATAGTTGTGTTAAAAATTTGAGATTGTTGTTATTTGCATAGCATTTCTAAAAATCAGAGTTGGCTTAATATTGACTTAAAAACATATTCCTTTTGCAGCTGTCTGCTCGGCTCTTTTATGGGGAGAGGGATACCGTTGTTGTTCCTGTAAACCCTGCCATCAGCGATGATGATGATAGCTCAGAGGAAGAAGACAACTATGTGGCAGATCCCAACTTCCTTCCACCCACCCCTAACCCAGCCAAAAGGAAGTGTGTGCGGCCTGCAGTGGAGGTGCTTGTAGATGAGGACATGGACGAAAATGATGACAATCAAGAGCTGGCACCAACGGCGAATAGGCCCACCAACAAAAGGAAGCCAGAACCCCGGGAACCAGAACATCAACATCACCTTTGTCACCACTGAGGATGAAATTATGAGCCACAAAGTTCATAATTTCATCATCAGTGGTGGCAAAGGTGATGTTGATGTTCGTCTGGGTTGCATATAAGTTGGTTTGATATGTTATGTGTGAGATTACTTCACGACTTAAGTACCTGCTGAAATAATCACATGGACTTTGGATGAAGTCAGGGGGAATGTGCTGGTATTCAGGGTTCCTGGGGTTCTGGCTTCCTTTTGTTGGTGGGCCTCTTTGCCGTTGGTGCCGGCTCTTGATTGTCATCATGCCACCACCACCCACCCAACCACACACACACACACACACACACACACACACACACACACACACACACACACACACACACACACACACTATAGTGAACAAAATGAGTGTGCAACACTGCCGCCCTCTGGTTTAAATTGAATTTAGTTCTGCTGCATGCTGATAAACTTTAGACAACCATCCTAATATGAGAATGACTATTAACTTTCAAAAGCTATATCCTCTTCCATTTCACTCAGACAAAGCCAAATAAATCCCCAATATCCCCCATTTACACTTATGTTTGAGTGATATCACTTATCTGATTCACGCTTAGTAGTATTATGTACGGTTATGTCTTGCCTGCACACTAAGACATGATAGTTTCACACATTTATTTAAAAACACGTATTTAAAAAAAAATGTTAGGCCTACTTAATATTCAGTGTATTTGGAAAGCAGTCTCAGTTTTATGGTTTTACCAGGCTACTGGAACTGTGTATTTGTTACTTCTGCAACAAATTAGATTTATTTATGATGAAGGAATGTATTGCTTCTTATATAAAAATTAATAGTAGGTATTAAACAAAAGAGATTACAAAATTACAAAATGCACATTTAAGCATAGGCACCGACAGGCACCATGGATGTATCAAAGAATTTCTAATAAGGGAAGAAGTTCCACTCTCTCGTTATTTCCGGCTTCTGAAATGGTTGCAGTTCCACCAGAGTTCCATATAGGGGGCGCTCACAGGCCAGTGCAGAATGAATGGGACTCTATGGAGCTATACCCCTCAAAATCCACTTTTCTCAGGATATAATTTTTTGTCTAGTAATTTGAATGTTGCATTCGAAAGGGGAGGCTAAGAAAATACACACTGCTGGGTGTTAGATTTTTTTAAAGTGGCTTTTTTGTTCTAAAAAGCCTTTTAAAATGTCAATGACGTCATACACATATACGGCCAGAGATACTGCTTTACGGCAAGCTCTGAGTCGCTTCCTTTGTTCTCTCGAAGCATCGACAACACAGCTGACAGGTTAGGCTCTCCCTGTTAATACACGTGCTAGAAAGAGGTTTGCTAATGTTTCACGCCGAAATATTCACTCTGACATTCTGGTTCTGCTTTGGATGCCGTCAAGCGGGATCTCCGATCGTAATCAGTCCTTCACTGACCAATCAGCATTCATTAGCAGAATGCTAGCGTGTTGTGGGCAACAACGACTCAACCTGTAAGAAATCGAAAGGACACAAGTACTCGTTCATTCAACTTTTGACCTATAATCCATGTTGAACTTGCAAAAACTACAATCAAATCTGAGATTTCTCAACGACAATCAGGCGAAAGAGACACATTTAGCCGTCTAGCTCCATAGAGTCCCATTCATTTAGCACTGGACCGCGATCACCCCCAGTGGAACTCTGGTGGAACTGCAACCAAATTCGGTACAATGGGGCTGAATAGGGAGTGGAATGGCTTTCCGTAGACGGGCTTTGGATGTATTAAGAGAGAACAGGCACACCTCGACACAGCCGACGAAACCGGAAGACGTTTAGCGACGCTTCCGGTTGAAAAAGTGTAAAGATGTCGCCGCCCTTATTCAATTTTGTCGACGCTAAAGACAAATTTACGGTGAGAAATCGCAGAATTGCCTTTTATTATTAAAACAAAAGTTATTTTATACTGTATCTCGTGATTAACATTAAAGCTAGATAGCAGGCTTGTTACTGCATGCTATTGTTCTGTTAGCTAGCTAGAGTTCTTATAGCAGATAGCAAATGGTAGCTAGCTAAGCTAACAAAACGCTATCTATGATGCGTTTTCTCTTATAATGTTTTCTCCTTCCCTCAGGCGTCTGCCAGACAAGCCCTAGTTGGTAAAACCAGCAAACCTTTGATACATGCTTTCAATCAGTTCCCTGGGAAGTAAGTAAGGTTAATTTAATCTCTGTAGCGTTACAAGTCTTAAATACAATCACGAAACGTATTTTGACTTAACTGTCTGAGTGTCTCGTGTGTTACAGTGAGGCAGAAAAGAAGACCACATTTGACCAGGCGCTCAGGGGTGTTCTTGGTGATCAGATTGTAAGTAAATAAGCGGCCATCTACTCTTATATTTCAATACACCTCATTAAATAACCCAGGCTGCATATGAAAGCCTGAAATTGTTGCGTTTGTGTCTGCAGGTTGAGCAGAAGGCGAGCTGCGATGAATACTTGTCTCTCATCTACCTGAGTATTTCTGCAGTTACAGAAGGTATGTTACCCTCCGTAACAATGAATGAATTAATGAATGAAAGAATACTTGTTTTTGTGTCCTACCATTCAGATTGCCCACCCCATATGGGGTTACATGACACTCAGTAATACTATGTATAATCTGTACTGCCCTGATTATACCAGACTTTTAGAGTTGACCTTCATAGAAAGACTCCACATATTATGCATCGTCCTAACAATAGAAAAGAAAGTCAAAACAGAATTGAGACATTGTTATGCTTTACATTTGAAAGAGTTAAGCATAGCTCTTCTTGTTAAGGCCTTACCTAACCTGCCTCCATCTTGTGTTTTTGACCTTTTGATTCCTTATATTTTCAAATGTATTTTCTCAGTCCTAAAACTAAGTAAAAATAACTTCTGCTCTGTTTTTACACGTTTACCTCTGTTCATGGTATCTTCATCAAAGTGCTCTTATTTGCCTAGTTGCCAACTTCATTTTTTTATAGTACTGTTGTTCCAACACGTGACACAAGGTTGAGCTTAAATTGTATTATTTTCACATTTATCAACTGGACCTTTGATATGTAATTGCTACTGCTGCAAATAATGTATTGCCACTAATATTGTTGTCATGACGTGCATGAGTACAGACTGTTGTTCTGAGTACACACAAAATCAATCGCAGTGTGCCTTCAGTCTTTTGGAGCAAGTTTTCTTACCTCGCACAAAGTGTAAGACTTGTGATCAAGCTTTTGCTGTCTTGTTGAACTCTCTTCGTGTAGGTATCTGTTCTGCTACAACTCCTTTTCTTCTGCTTGGAGATGTACTGGACTGTCTTCCTCTCGACCAATGTGACAAAATATTCTCTTTTGTCGAGGAGAATGTCTCCACCTGGAAATCGGTAAATAGGGCCACAGCCTCTCAATGAATGCAGTTAAAGAATTTCTAGAACATAATGTAGATACTTAAATCACTGTCTGGACTCTCCCTTTTCCTAGAACTCTTTTTACACTGCTGGGAAGAACTACTTGTTGAGGATGTGTAATGGTAAGAATAGCTTTTCATTTTTGTTGATGAACAAGACTTTTTATGTTTTAAAATGTATATCTGATTTGTAACACACCTCTAAATCTGTGTAGATCTTTTAAGGAGGCTGTCCAAATCCCAGAATACTGTATTCTGTGGGCGAATCCAGCTTTTCCTGGCACGTCTCTTCCCTCTGTCTGAAAAATCAGGTAAACGCAGCATTTGGGTATGTTGTTTGAATAAAGAAGACAACATCAACTTCTCATGGATGTTATGTCTGATAGTTTATAACGTGTGGCCACCATCTTCCGGCCTTGTCCAGTTGCACTGTTTTTTATGTACTGCCTCTTGTGTTTATTCCAGGTCTCAATCTGCAGAGCCAGTTTAATCTGGAGAATATAACAGTCTTCAACAAAAATGAACAAGAAAGCACTCTGGGCCAGAAGGTAATGTGTTGACACCTGATCATGACTGTGAGAATTTTAAATTGAATCTGAAAATGTTATCTTACGTCATGGTTCCATGTTCATAGCACACAGAAGAAAAGGAAGATGGCATGGAGGTGGAAGAAGGAGAAATGGGAGAGGATGAAGCTCCTGCACCGTGGTAAGTCATGCTCTAAAACACACAGCAAGGGGGGAAATTAAATAGCTTTATAAATGACACTTTTGCTGGTTACCCTTTTTACATTTATTTGTGTCAATTATTACTTTCAGTTCCATTCCGATTGACTACAACTTGTACAGAAAGTTCTGGACACTGCAGGACTACTTCAGAAACCCTGTGCAGTGTTACGATAAGTTCTGTTGGATGACATTCCTTAAGGTAAAGTACTTTACCACAAAAGCAGAGAACCTGTTGCTCCCTTGCTCTCCATTTTGTCAGATCATAACAAATACCAAAGAAGCTGCTATAAAGCAATGGCTCACTGCCGGTGTCAATTTCTTTTTGTCCTGCACAGTTCTCAGATGAGACTTTGGCAGTGTTCAAGAGCTATAAACTGGATGACATGCAGGCCTCTAAGAGAAAGCTGGAGGAGATGAGAGCATCTGGAGGAGAGCACGTCTACTTTGCCAAGTTTCTGACAAGTGAGAAGGTGAGAAAAGCCTGGGAATAATTGGCAGTTTGCATATTTGTTTTGTCGAAAGCTGGGGTAGGCAGTTTTCTGGAAAAGGCAAAAAAAAAGAAACGCCAGAATTTGAAATTATAGCCCTCCTCCTGCAGCTCTACCCTCTGTCCTAAGCCCCTCCCCCCAGACAAACACGGGCATATGCACACGCTTCATACAATAACCTGTACGAGTATCGGTCTTTTGTCAGTTATTCCGTCGTCGCTGTTTTTCTTTGCAAACGTGTGAGTAGGGCTGGGCGATATGGAGAAAATCAAATATCACAATATTGTTGACCAAATACCTCTATCGATACCGCAGCAATATTGTAGTGTTGACTAATGGTGCTTTCACAAATTATTTACACAATGATTTATTTTGATAAATAATCATCAGTAATGTGGATATAATGACTGAGTGGGTAAAGGCAAATAATAGAACATTTACAACGTTCAGAAAATGACATCGCTTTACTGTAATGCAGCCTTTAAAACCAGGAAAAGACAACACTTATGCCATATTACGATATTCAAAAACCAAGACGATATCTAGTCTCATATCACGATATCGATATATTGCCCAGCTCTACGTGTGAGCCTGTGAAGCCCTTTGAGATGACATACTGGAATGAGGGGCTCTAGCTAGCTACAAAAACATGAACTTTAATTAGCTGCTAACAATGAGAAAGTTTGCTCCGGCCGGTGCTTGGCTCTGGCTTGACCGTTTTCAACATGGTGGCCAGGTCACAAACTTTCTCATTTTACAGCTAAACAGTAACTAAAATATATCTCTGAAAATGTTTGAAGCGAGAAATAAGCAGTGCAGTAACAGAATCTTGATTCATATTTGATCAGCGCTGCATAGTTTGACAGTTTGATCACAGTTCCCGAGCAGTCATTGACACTGTCAGAGCTGGCTCTGATTGGTTGTTGGTTGTTCCTTTTGGGTATGCTGGAAACTTGCAAATGCCACTAGGAGGACGGGAGGGAGGCAGAGGAACATGCCTTTTTCCACAGATTATCTGTCTCATGTACTACTGTCATGATATAGTGACAGTTTCAGCAAATATTACAACTTATTTTTTTATAAAAGTCACCAACTGCAGCTTGAAAGGCTGGCTGAGATATTACATTACACTTGGTAAACAACAACATACTGTAGATACTTTATTTCGGTATGAATATGACTTTGTCAATAGAATACTTGCAGTATTTCCATACTATGTTAAAATAAGATGTTCTTAAATGTGTGTGTGTTGTGTGTGTAATGTATGTATGTATATATAATATATATATATATATATATATATATATATATATATATATATCTAGATAGCTATCTATCTCAAAATATCACATCACAGATTGCATCTGTATTGAATATTTTCATTTGTATTTATGATCACCTGTTTTTCTTTGCTCTCCAGCTCATGGACTTGCAGCTCAGCGACAGCAACTTCAGGCGGCACATTTTACTGCAGTACCTCATCCTCTTCCAGTACCTGAAGGGTCAGGTCAAGTTCAAAAGGTGAAGCATGTCTCTACTCTGACCTTGCAGAACGTCAAACAAAAAAACCATTGCGTGACAAAACACCGTCATTTTTTTGGGGCTTCATATTTTGTTGTGTCTTTGTCCTCGTACAGCTCCAACTGTGTTCTGAACGATGACCAGACTACATGGATTGAAGAGACAACTAAACTGGTTTATCAGGTCAGACCTAAACCACGCTGACATACGACACTATAAATAAATGTGCCTCACTGTCTTCCCAGTTTAGAAGTCAAGATTTCACCTGGATAGGCACTTAGAAGGGTCAACCCTCCAAATTCAGGAATACCATTTTTCCATTTACCACCAGCGATATCTAGCCATGCCGATAACTTTGATTTGATTTGGTAAGATTCTGAAATATCTGCCATTTAGACGGTCTTCCTTAATTGGCATGGAATCCAGAGAGAGAGTAAAGTAAACCTGTATTAATCTGTGACTGTTCTCTTGTAGCTGCTGAGAGAGATCCCTCCTGATGGAGACCAGTTTGCCACCATGGTTGAGGTAAGCCGTGCATTGGGAATACTATTATTAAATATTAAATAAGGCTTGTCCATACACATTTCGGTTCAGTTTGTTAGACTTCTCCATACACTAATGACACTAGAAATGTTCTTCTTGACAGCATATTCTCAACACAGAGGAGAGCTGGAATAGCTGGAAAAATGAGGGCTGTTCGAGCTTTGTGAAAGAGAGGTACTACAGCCTAATCTTACAACATAATCGGGGCAGATCATTTATTTTTATTTGATTTTTACATTGATTAGTTCATTTTTAAAACGAAAGAATGTAGTGTGTGAGCTTGGGCTAGCATGCCAAAATAACAGTTGGTCTCACTTGTTCCTAACAGGCCAGTAGATGACAAACCCAAAAGACCCACCAGGAAAAGACAAGCTCCAGAAGACTTCCTTGGAAAAGGGCCGGACCGCAAGATTTTCATGGGAAAGTATGTGATCTAATACAAGGGTGGGCTAGCAGAGTAGTTTTTAATGTTAAGTCTGGTTTTTAAACTTGTAATAGTAATTGTCCATCCTGCAAAAATACTCTGTGCGGGTCATGTGTTTGTCTGCGATATGTGGGGACAAATGAAAAGAGATCCTCCGCGAATAATCGTTTGTAGACCATGACTGAAGCTAAAGTGGAATGAACACCTGCGGAGGTCACTTCCATAATTCACACTCTTCTGTGTTTTGTTAGTGATGAGTTGACTCGACTGTGGAACCTGAACCAGGACAACATGGAGGCCTGCAAGTCAGACAGCAGGTCAGTGGTTCAGAAAACAAGCCAGCAGTTCCCACACACACACACACACACACACACCTTTTTGTATATATCAGAAAATGTATTAAATCTGGTATCTTTCATTCAGGGAGTTCATGCCATCACTGGACGAATTCTTTGCGGAAGCCATTGAACAGGCCGACCCTGCTAACATGGTGGAGGAAGAGTACAAGTAAGTTTGCACTGTGACACTGTCTTACATCTTTGTATGAAAGTAATTTTGCAAGAACAAAATCCTTTTTTTTAAATTGTGATAAGGCTTTTTTTCCCCCAAAAAAGCATTGGTGGCTTCATTCCGTTTTTCCTCTCTGTGTGTGTGTGTGGGTGTGTGTGTGTGTGTGACTTTTCTGTTTCTTCCTGTAAATCAATGCAGGGTTGTGCGGAACCCAAACTACGGCTGGCGTGCTCTAAGGCTGCTGTCCAGGAGAAGTCCACACTTCTTTCAGCCGACTAACCAGAAGTTCAAGAGCCTGGCAGACTACCTAGACAGCATGGTCAGCAAACTGGCCAAAGAATTGCCGGTGAGGATTTAGTTTGACTTAACAAATATATGATGTATTCATCAAAATAAAACCACTTCATGATGGCTCCAAAAACTGTTTGTATACGCTAGGGTTGGGTACCAAACTCTGTACTTTTTTGGGTACCGACCGAATTACTTTGGTGTTACTGAGAACCGATTCATGTTAAATCAATCGGTGCCAAACTTCGGTACCTGTAAGCGCAATCTTATCTGTCCTCTCTGCATGTTGACAGAGAGCTGACACACACACAGAGGCGCAGGGCAGACCAAGCGAAACTACACCGCCTCTGCAGTTTGTTGATTACACTTATTTTGTGTGGAGTGTAAAATGTTCTAAATAAATGACCAAATAGGTTTGGAATTATTATTTTTTTTTACAACTGAAACTAATTGTGTGTCATTACAAAGGGAAAGTACCGAAACAAGGTACCGTTATCAGTACCGGTAAAAATGTGAACAGTACCCAACCCTAGTATACGCTGATATGGTGATTTTTTTTATTGCATACATGCAGAAGGATATTCCCTCCGAAGAGATCAAGACAGGAGAAGATGATGACGACGATAATGGAGACAATCTTCTCAAAGACAGCAATGACAGTGAGTTTGAATAGTTGCTTTGTTTTAGGTAATATCCACCATATAGCCCACCCATATCAAAATATTTTCTTCTTTCAAATCCATCTGTTTTTAACACAAAATTGAATTAATTTAGGAGAGGAATGGATAGTGTTAAAGTCAGGCTTTTCTTTAGGAATATATGGAGCATTTTACTAGCCTGACAAGCCAGACCCACATCAAGATGTTGGGTCTGGGAATTCACCATTGGCAGGGCTCAATCTGAGGGGCGGGATAAACGGTTGTCTTTCAAATTCCCTCTGCACTCGTAGCCAACCAGAGCAACGCTAGTTGATAGATTAAACTTTTGCCGTATCCGGTCGGTAAAACTCCGAACACATCTTCCTTTTTTTAAGAATGACTTCAGTGCTTAACTCCAAGTCTTCCAGAGTCGCGGCCAAAGCCGATTCATTAAATTTTTTTACATTACATGTCATTTAGCTGACGCTTTTATCCAAAGCGACTTACAATTGCTATATACAGTTGTGTTCAGAATAATAGCAGTGTGTTTAAAAAAAAAAAAAAAGTGAATAATGCTCACAATCCTTAGAATAGCTTTTAATTCGATAATATCAATGTATTGGGAACACTGCACATTCAATTCCAAATCAAAACATGACCAAAATTGATCAAGTTTGTGTTACAACTTTACAGAAAGTGAAGAAAAAGGAATATTGGGCTGTTCGTATAGCAGTATTTGCATTTTTCTTTACAATCTCAAAAATGTACTGTATAAACTGAAAAATGTCTCAAGGGTTTGCTTTACTTTGAATCACTGCACTAATATTTAGTTGCATAACCATTATTTCTGAGAACTGCTTCACGTCTGTGCTGCATGGAGTCGACCAACTTCTGCCACCTGTGAACAGGTATTCCAGCCCAGGACCATTGAACTACATTCCACAATTCCTCTGCATTACTGGGTTTTTCCTCAGAAACAGCATTTTTGATGTCCCCTCGCAAGTTTTCTATGGGATTGAGGTCTGGGGATTGGGCTGGCCACTCCATAACATTAATCTTGTTCATCTGGAACCAAGACTGCTCGCTTACTGGTGTGTTTTGGGTCATTGTTTTGTTTCAAAGGCATTTCCTCATAGCATAAGGCAACATGACCTCTTCAAGTATTTTGATGTATTGAAACTGATCCATGATCCCTGGTATGTGATAAATAGGCCCAACACCACAGTATGAGAGACATCCCTATAACATGATTGTTGCACCACCATGCTTTACTGTCTTCACAGTGTACTGTGGCTTGAATTCAGTGCATGGGGGTCGTCGGACAAACTGTCTGCGGCCCCTAAACCCAAAAAGAAAATTTTTGCTCTCATCAGTCCCCGGAATGTTGCCCCATTTCTCCTTTGGCCAGTCAATGTGTCCTGTGGCAAGTTTCAACCCATTCAGTACTTTTTTTTTTTTTTTTCAGCAATGGGACTTTGCGGGGGCTTCTAGCTGATAGCTTTGCTTCACATAGCCTTCTTCTGATCGTAACCGTACTCGCAGATAACTTTTAAGTCTTCTTTGATTTTCCTGGAGCTGATCATTGGTTGAGCCTTTGCCATTTTGGCTATTCTTTGATCCCATCGAATGGTAGTTGACCATTTTTTTTCCCCCATGTCGTTCAGGCTTTGGATGCCATTTGAAATCATTTTGGCTGAGCAGCCTATAATTTTCAGCACTTCTTTATATGTTGTCCCTGCTCCAATCAAAGTCCGCTGTTCCTCAGAGCAATGTCTGGAACGACCCATTTTGCTGAGTATTTCAGTGTGAAATGCACTATAACCAGCATGCACATTTGCTTCCTTCTTTCAATATGGGCCATAATTGACACCTGTTTCTTCACAGAATCAATCACCTCACTAATTGAACACAACACTGCTATTATTTTGAACATGCCCATTCAATTACACAGAATGAGCAGCATGCATGTCATGACTGTTGGTTTTCTATGACTCTACAACACTTACTAGTAAATTATTTGCCATGTAGAAATAGCACTTCTACCAAAAAATTGATTTATGAGGTTAGTGATGATGTTGGACTGCTATTATTTTGAACACAACTGTATGTCAGAGGTCGCACACCTCTGGAGCAACTAGGGGTTAAGTGTCTTGGTCAGGGACACGTTGGTTGTTGTATCGCAGTGGGAAGCGAACCCGGATCTCCCACACCAAAGGCATGTGTCATACCCACTTCGCCATCACCATCCAATTCAAAAGACTGCTGTTCGCCAGCAGCGGTCTGCAGCAGCTGTTGTTTTCAAGTAGCAGGGAATTCACGCGGAACCGTCGCAACTCTGCCGTCCTTATGTTAAGCCCGCCCACTGCCTATACACGTGATTGGCCTGACCAGAATTTGGTTTTTCCAGCTCGCAAGCCCAGGGAGAGTTGCTAGACTGACCCTGGCTGCAAATTACATTTGCTGCCGCTAGGGCGCGTCTAGATTTCTAGGCTAGCATTTTACATCCTAACGTATCAAATTCAACTAAAATGTAACATACCTTTGTTTATTCTTCCCCCAGATTGACCTCTGTATTTTTAGGCCCTAGATTAAATCACCTCATCCTCTGTGAATTTCCAGACCAAGAGTTTTTATCCACCCTCTTGTCTTTCTTCCAGGTCCGAGCATACAGAGCAAGATGGTGACAAACCAACAGATGGATGACATAGCAGCCAAACTGGGTGCGCAGTGGAAGATGCTGGCATCCCATTTGGAGATGAAGGCAGCAGAGTTGCGAGAGATTGAAACAGACAGTGAAGATGTTGACATGCAGGCCAAATTGCTGCTTGTAGCCTGGCAGGATAGAGAGGGATCACAAGCCACTGTGGAGAGCCTGGTCACAGCTCTTAATGCTGCAGGATTCTCCCAGATTGCAGACAACCTCAATGAGGCTTAAGGTAGATAATGTTACGTAAATAAGTACCTCCATTACATTGTTGCAACATCCTTTTTCATACCAAAAATTGGAGACCATTTTTGTATGTAGTATTGGTTGAAACCTGTTTTTTCATTGTAAAAAAATCCAATAAATGTTTTTTTTCTAATAACACTTGTAAGACCAATTAATGATCCCATGCTCACATTAAAGAATCTCACAATTTGATACAAGTTTATTTTCACCACCTTGAAAAGCAATCAGTCAATAACTTATTACAGTGTTGATGGTTAAGTCTTATACATTGTGGCAGGGTGTTTAGGAGACCTGCAAGAAAAACAGTGACGCATAGCCTTTTAAGAGTGTAGATGTCAAAGTCTGAAATCAGTGTCAGCAAGAACAATGTTCAAGGCTTGTTGAGTAAACCATCAAGGTTGAATCTCAAGTCTTTATTTAACCACACACAGTTCATCACAAGGGCAACTTGTTCTAAACCAGTTTCCCACACACTTCCCCCAAAAATGCATTAGTGAAGATTTGGCAGAAGAAACCTCATCTGTCGACATATTGGAAAACAATTGCAGGAGATGATGCGAGCCAAGCACTGAGATTGAACCCAAGTTTCCCAGAGAGCCAACAGGTGAACAAGGGCAAGTCTTGACAGTGTTATGTGAAAATCTGAGAAGGTACAAGCCAGAATGTCAAGGACAACAGCTTGGCTAGGCATTTTTGTACAAGTTGATTAAATGACTAAAGAAATATTTTGCTTTTATGATATGAGTACCTTATCAAAGGCTTTAAAAAATATACAATGTGTATAAAACATTTAATTAAACTGCAGAGCTAGACTTAAATTCCTCTTAAGAATCCAGTCCAAAGATTTCCTCCTTTTCCAAAGCCCACTATAGTTGAATATTTAACACCATTTGACAATTTGTTTTACAAGCATCCATGTTGGTTACAAAAAAAAATTAAGGTCATCAAATCTTTAAAGACACCAGTTTTATTGCACATCTATGCAGACAGTGCTTGGAAATGGCATTTGTATGTGTGTTGGATGTTGTCTGTCTTCTAGGAAGTCTTCCACAGCTACTGTTCCTCAAGTATTTCCAGCCGCCGGGGGCCGTACAGTAGAACGTATGCTATATGCCAGTCCCCGCCACCAGACAGTCGCAGGATATCCTCTGGAGACACCAGACTCACCTTGTCATCATCAAACTTGACCCACTCATCTGAGGCAGAGACCACAGGAAACATTAAGTTCCTGAACATCTGTGTACACTTGGGATTAGGTTCCTCTATGCTTTTATGATTTGTGACTGATCGAAACCAGGGGTTAAAGTGGGAGATGGGGGACGCTGGAATGCATATTTCGCGTTATTTTAAACAAACAGGAAACACTGTGTGAAACCGCCAATTAGATTAACTAACTCATTAATCGAAGGTTCCGGATCATTCCGGCCCACTTTAACCCCTGAGTGAAACAACTGTGCTTACCTTCTTTCCTCTTGACCCAGCCCACATAGTGACCAGATGAGCTAGAGCGGCCTTGGTGTGTCAGCACAGCCTGCAGGTCGTAGTAGCCGCTGTTGTTGGAACCGAGGTCTGCGGGGGGGGGGGAGCAGTAGGCCTATGTCACAATTCCTTCAATTTTGGCTAAAAATAGACTGAAATAGCAGACCTTAAAAATAGGAAATCTGCCCTCAAGTGCCATTACACTGCTAGATACCAAAGTGTGGTGCTTGGCATTATGGGACATTTTGCAGGTACTTGAAAACCTTTAGAGATTTTACTTTTAATTTTTGGTAAGTACAACAAGCAATAGTATTGGTAGAGTGAGAAAACCGCTATCTGCCTTGTCAACAATAGATTCATTGATGAATGTTAGAAAATTGCGGAAAATTGTAGAATCAAAATGCAAGCCTTGAACATACTTTCTTTTTATGCTTTTAAGAATGTGCCTATAATGTGTATTTTTTTAGGATGGATAATCACATATCTATTGAAGGTTGAAGGCAAACTCTTCCTCTTATATTATAAAATTGTCCCCAAATATGTATTGTGATAAATACATTACAGCACAAATGCTAAGATGTATTTAGAATTATGTTTTGTGTAGGGCTGCCTGCAACTAACGATTATTATCTATAAAATGTCAGATAATGGTGAGAATGTCTATCAGTGTTTTCCAAAGCCCAATAGGACATCCTCAAATGTCCTTTTTTGTTCACAACTCCAAAGATATTCAGTGTACGGTCATAGTAAACTGAACTTGAAAAAGTGTACAGAGGATGTCATGTCTCAACGTACCATCAGGGAATGAGAAAGGCTCATATTTCACTTTTGCTGCACTTGGCGTCTTCACCACCTAATGCAAAATCAAAGTGTGAGACACTGTACAGAACTGGTAATTACACTGTATTACCCCTTTTCCACCAAAATTAGTATGTATACGCATTTTGTTTGTTTTTATACATGGGCAAACCCGCTAAAAATAGCCGATAGACTCCATTCCCATTGCCAGTGGATGCGTATGCCTGTCTCTGGTGTGTCAAACGCGCCTGAAAACAGGTTCACTTTTTGTACTACAGTTTTCCGATGCAGGGCACAAAACGGCAAACTGCTGTACATTCACTGGATATCTTCGCTAATAAACTTAAACTCTCCGCTCAGACAGTTTCGCTTCACATTCGCCGTCACTCTCACTTATTCCACCACACACTCCCCAAACACCCTAGGTACTGGCTCTGCTATTCTCCAATAGAGACACACTACTCTTACAACATGTTAGTAAACAGTAGAATGCAGCATTGTCCCAGTGAAAAGGTTATGGTGGTTACTAGGTTTTTTTTTGTTTGTTTTTTATTTATTATAAATGTCACTTATTCAGTCTCTTTCAAACTCGGTGCCAACTAATTTGATGTTTGAATGCTGCTTGGGCGGAGACGGATGGGATTTGTAGCCGAGATGACAGAAGTTACGGACGGAGGCGATGCGCGTCACAGCATTGTGCCGGTTTTGGTCAGTGGGAAAGGGGTATTAGATAAAGTGGGAGCTTTTCTGCTATCAAGCTAGCTGGGCCTTACCTTTTTCTGCTGTTCCTCTAGCTTCTTGTCCTCAACCTCCTTGAACTTTGACCTGATAGGCAGCATTTTCTCCTGGACCTCCGCAGTGCACAGCTCATAGACATCCAGCATGAGAGGGAACTTGACATCCTTCAAAAAACAGACAATGTTAGACTTTGCATTAGATTACCAATTATGATGAGCTCTGTTATAAATTAGAAATTGTGGTGGCTCGAGACCAACCTTAAGGACTTTTGCATTGACAGACTCCTTCTCCTTGTAGAAAAATCTAACCATTTGAACAGTCAAGTAGGCAGGGAGACGGCTGAGTTTTGACTAGAGGGAGAGGTAGAGAACCAAAGTTCACAATGAAAAATACATTTCAAACTCAAGTTTGTAAATGTAGCAGTAGACAAAACCACTTGAGAGAAATTAGGAAAAACTTACGGATTTTATATACAGGGCATTTCTTTCCAAGGATGGAGACATTTTTGTGATTTCTTCCTGCAGTCTCTGGAGACAGAAAAAAGAAAATCAGAAACATGATTTAATCCTCGTTACCCTGGAGACAAACTATGTTCAACAATGGGTGTATGTTGTAGTTATTTCTCACTCTGGACAAACTTAAAACATCCAAGTAGTTTTTAAAATCTAAGCCCCAAGGTGCAGGTCTTGCTTACAGTGACATCTTCTCAAGTAAAAACTCTCATGACGACAACAACACCACCACCACCCCCCTCCTCTTTTTCAATACATTTAAAAGCGTATTCAGCTGCTTTTTTTTGGAGTCTGATACATACCAGTCTTAGTCCTGTGGCAAGGTATTTGACTTCTTGGTTGATGAAGCAACTGAGCTGGAGCTGGCTTTCCTTGCCCTTGATTGGCTCCTCCTCCTCAGACTCTGTGCATTTCATACTGAACAGGTGAGTTAAGAAAAAGCCTAGTGGAGTAATTTCACCGTGTCTTACTTCAACACAACACACTACTCTTTATGACCAAAAGTTTTAGAGTCAAACCATACTGAACCAATAAATAACATGGATGAGCTCAACAAAAGGCACCCTGCAAGGATACGCGGTTTCAAATTCTACGCCAAAATACTGGTCAATTAAGTTCTTCTTTGTAGAGGCAGAGGCAGCTCCGCTCTCAGACTCCGTCTGAAGACAAAAAGCAAAAATGAAACATGTCATTTGTCTTCAACTAACTTATCAATTACACAAATAACTTACCATCCTTTCATCATAAAACAACACAAGGTAAAGAAAAAACAAAAGAGTTTACCTCCATGGAAGTCTCTGGCTCTAGTGGCTCCAATTTTTGCTGAAGCACTCTCATCATCTGCAGCCAGCACTCGTTGGCATCCTGAGAGAACAAAAAAAATGGCATGGACTGAGACCTCAAAGTTTATTATAAGGTACAGGTACAAGACACATGGCATTGCTGTATACATCTCAGTGATAGTAACTGTGGTGAAGAGTTGCTCACCTGCTGGAGGTACTGCCCCTGGTCCCCCTTCTCAGCAAACTGTGGAAAGGCCATGTGAAGGAACTGCAGCAAAATGATGGGTGGCAGGCTAGATGAGGTCTTGTCCATGGTCTCATACAAGTCACGAAGGGCTGAGGATGCAAAGATATATACATATTTTTATATGCATTAGTAAGTTTACATTATTATATGTCCGTGAATTCACAGGGTTAACAATTCACTATGTTCTGTACCTGCTGTGATGTATTGTGATGGTGCATTTGCCCCAGAAGATCGCAGAGCACCTGTATACCTAAATGGGAGAGAGATCATTTCAGCAAGAGCCACAAAAACAACACCCACCAGGGAAAGGAAAAACACACTTTGTGAAAGGGAAAAAAAAAAAAAAAAAAAAAAAGAGTGCATTTCAACAATGTAGACCACTTACACACAGTGTCTCTTTGTATTTAGTGTCTTAACCTTCTGAGAACCAATATTAGCAGAAAACTTACCTTCTGAGTGCAGCTTTGAGCTCTGGCACCGAGCGCAGACACTGCACTGTGGCATTCATGTAACAGGTGTTGCCCAAGTTTGTCAGCCCACAAGGCAGCTCCATCTGAAAATAACAAAAGAGGGATATGTTCCTCTACAGTTATAAAGGGTAAAATACCGTTTTAAAAAATATATACGTTTATGTCTATTTAGTTATTAACCAAGCTTCAAATGTAAGAAATGACAATACGGGTAGATTAGCATGTCACTTTGTTTATATTTTTCATCTTCAGGTGTTCAATATTGGCAAGTCCGCTCCCAATAAGATGGATGTTGCTCCCAACAACAGCTATGTAGAAAGTGTACAAATTAAAAATGAATAATTGAAATGAATCGTCAATGTACAGGCTTAATTACAGTATCCCAGAGTTTCCATTAGTGCCGAGTAGTTATAGTGCTGTTAGTGCTGCTATGAGGACCTGGTAACACATAAAATAATTAAAATTTGTGTGGATTTCAAAGAAGTTGCATAGTCACAGAAAATCAAATCAGCGCTCTTTTTGTTTATAGCAGGACTCTTTACTCCGAAGAACTGACAATTTCCTAACCGAGATGCGACTGCAGACTAAACAGCAGCACGGTATCCAGTGACACAGCAGCTTGTAGTTCATTTGCATTTAGTGATCAGAGCACAATTCTTTCTCAGTAAAAAGGTTTTGTAAAAAGTGCCATACAAATGACAATAACAAAACACCTTGCTGACTGCAGCATCATTTGTTAGGAGGCAAATTGCTCTCAGACCTAACACAAACGCTGACCTGACAAATCTTATTTTAAGTAGCTGATCTCACGAAAAGGGGCATATAGTGTATATTTAATTTATTACGTTATCTACTTGGTAAACACACACATTGAGGAAAACATGTTAAGTCAGTGCGGAGAACAGCACTCACCATATTTGTTTTAGGCATACTGGTCATTTTCAGGCTTACTCACCGCTGAGGCCAGCTGCTCCTCAGTCATGTCCTCTACAAACATGGGCCGGACAGCAGGCTCCTCAGGCAGGGCTTCTGCTGAGCCCATCATCAGCAGAGTCATTCCCTACAAAAAAAAAAGAAATGCACAAAAATCCATTTACTTGTGAAAATGCATTTGGGAGTATAGCTCTATGAACTAAGAAATGCCTGTTGTATTGTCCAAACGTAGCTTAAAACACTCACATTTTTCAGTTTAATGTTTCCCCCATTCGTCATCCTAGAATAAAAGGACAAGACATTGGTTAGCTTCTTAAAGACAGTTTAGAGGATAAGGCTGCGGGTAGTTTTTCTTATTGTCAAAAAAAAAAAAAAATCCCATGAAAAGAACAAAACCAACATTGTGTCAAAAAAAATCTCAGTAAATTCCTACCACAGCTGGGCATTGTAGTTCTTAACAAACACTACTTAAACAAGAGTAAATTGTGCATTTGTTGGGTACTATTTTTTAGCTATGAATTAAACACTTGTGCTCTTGTGAATATTTACAGGAACAGGTCACTGCATGCAATAGCATGGCTCATTGGTGTGTTTTAATAGTTTTCGGACAACAATGTAAGATTATAATGCACTTTGACTAGTATACAGGCAATATGCGTTAGTAGGATCAATTAATTGTTAGTTTTGCTCTTTTCATGGGATTTGTTGACAACAAGATAATTATACAGCATGCCGCCTAATCCTTTAACCTAAAGAAGACCTGCAGCGCAGTATTTTGTCACATGCATCTCAGAACCAGATGCTTAACATTTAAGTACCTTCAGAGTGCCTCCCTTCACCATGACCTTCTGTCTGTCTGGCTGAACTCCTGTCAGGGCAAAGAGCTGAGCTTTGAAAACCATGGGTGGTTCCTCAGTGTTCAGCTCAACTGCATCAAACTTCTCTTTGCCCCATTTCACATTTACTGAAATAAAGACAAAGGAATTAGTACATAACCACACGTTAGCCTCCCGAAGTTCTAAGTGTTGGTAAACACCAACACCTTGTCAAAGTACTGTATGACACAGCATCTAGCTAGCTAGTTAGCAACAGTTAAGTGCTCCATGGAATCAGACAGCTAGCTAACGGTTAACGTTAGTCCAGCACAAAGTGAAAGCATACATATACATCTATCATGTTAAAACGGCAAACTTTTGTTCATGTTGGTCTCCAAGAAGCCGCAACTGCAGTAACGTTACAGGGCTTGTGAAGTGTACACTCATGATTTGGCTAGCTTGGTTAGCAAGGCTACCTGTGCTAATAAAAGGCGTGATTCTGTACATTTCAAACTGGTAACAAATTAGACACGGACGTGTCTTAAACTGACAAGAATACAACTCAAGTGGCCGAGTTGTGCTGAGAAAACAACGTCTTTAAATAACTAGCTAGTTAAACCACCTTACTTAACTGTTACCTTGCTGACCTAGCTAGGGCTAGCTGGCACTTAGCAGCAGTAACGCTAGCTAGCTGCTTCTTGGTTTGTGTCAGATGACAGTTAGCGTAGCTGACTTCACCAAACAAATTCTGTCAACTCCACTAACAACCAGTGACAGCAGTGCAACACTTTTGTATGTTCGCCTGTCTCGAAATAGTGTTTTTTATAATAACCCCACGAGTGGCCTAGCTAACAAAACTAACAGACTGCCCACTACCGTTCGCATGCTAACTGCATTTCATGCTAAAGCTAACGTTAGCATTCTAAATGTAATTTACGTACTGCACTAAACACGTGTAAGAGTTCATGTTTTACAGTCTATTTCAATGGCAATGAATATGATGTATTAAAATAATATCATACCTGTAAACACCGGCATATTTGGCAACCTTTTACTTCCTCAACTCTTTATTTTTTTCCTGTTCCAATCCACCGGGGCGCGAATAAAGAGTTAGCTAGTTCTCAGACTGAACTTCATTCAAACAGAATGACGCTGCAACAACACGCTGGGAACTTATCGATGCGCGCTGACATCTGCTAGCCATCCTGCCGCATGAAATGTACCCAGACTACACACACCCAGATCATCTTTGCCCTGCCCACATCATTCATTCAGACACACATAATTACAGTATTATGAGGGTTGTTGTTATTGAGGTTTGCTCAGTCCACAACAGGTAACATATCACTTCACACAGTAATAGGCCTGGAGCTTTTGGGGCCTCCTGAGCTGTTGCTCACTTTGCCTGGTTGGTCCAGTCTTGGGATGGACCGATGTATGGGCTGATATTAAAAATATGAAACCCAGGATGGGTATCTGTAGTGAAAACTAATATAGAGTGAATGATAAAGATATGTTTATTGACATATCCATCAGTGCGGACTCCAATGCAATTAACCATGCAAATTATCCAAGACAAGAGTAGATCATAGTTCCAGTGCTTTTTTTTTTTTTTTTAACTGAACAAAAAGTTACAAATAAAAAGATTGCGGAGGTATTCCATAATCCTTATGTCTTTCATTATATACACTGTGGGGGGTTTGCATTAACGGGACATGACCTTGTTAGAGAAACAACTTGTAATCGTTAACTAGGACAATCATTTACATAGGTAGGTTCACTTTAGGTACACCATCCCGAAATTTGTCTTATGATATGAACCGAGTCTAGGGACTTTGTTTTGACACATTAACTCTATTGCAATGTGTCCATAAAGAGGTTTTTTTTATATATATATACTCTAACCAGAGTAAAGAAGTTCTGATAAAACGTGTGGTGATTTTCTTAAAAAATAAATGATGGAAGAGTTAAGATTTGTCTTGTTTTGGAGAAGAAAAAGAAAAAACAGATATGGCAGTAAAATCAATATCCAAACGTTAAGGCACTAGGTGGGCCAAATGCTACACCTGTTTAGTCTACAAATAATTTACAATTCAAACAGTGCAGTTTTACATTTGTTAACTTAATGTTTTCCTTTTGAACCATGTATCTATGAATCAATGTAAGGCAATACATAAAAAAAAAAAAATATTACAGAGACAATGTACCAAATAAACAGAAAGACAAGTCAATTAAGTTTTAGGACTCCTATATGCCATTACAATGGAATATTCCTTATGGCTTGGAGCAATAAAAATAATTATAATAAAAATAATGCATAGATTTAAATGATGATCTTGCATGCTCCTCACTCAAAACGTCTAATACTTATGTCCCAATACTCTTTCCCAAACCTGATAAGTGACTTGCAGAGTGATAAGAATGAAGGCAAAAGGCCAGAGATATTAAATGAAGGCATCAGTCTTTTTCTTTCTTTTTTTTCCTTTTGTTAGCTGGAAACAGAAGTATGCTTGCATTTAGCTCGAGTATCTGTCAGCTGGGGGAAAAAAGAAAAATATAACATTTTCCACCCCTGAGACACAAACTCACTACAGATCTGCAATCCCTGTATGACAGTACCGTAAACTGAACACATACAACAGAAGTCCCAGCAAAACCCCCTTTAACCTTCCCATTTCTATCATAACTGTCATATAATATGAAACACTGAATGTCTCCATGACATAAGTCCCTCAATCACTCCACTGTCCATCTTTAGCTCAAGAAGAGACTGTGCCATCTTCTGGTAGAAATGGAGAGCTGTACATTTGTTGAGTTGAATCTTGAGTTATCTCTTGAATGTGGAAAGGTGATGGAGGGGGTATCAGGCCTCTTAATGTCCATGATGCCTTGTATCTGACATGTGTTGCAATTTTCCAGCGCTGGATATTTATTGATATATTCTCTTTCTTTTTTTTTATGAATATTTTTTTTTATGCAATACAGGTTTCTTTGTTTTTGAGGATGAGGAAGGAGGGAAAGTTTAGAGTCCAGAAAAAAATCCCAGCGGTTCAGATGGTTAGCTGAAACAAAAAACAAAGACAGGTGTCCAGTAAAAGAGAGACACAATATTTTAAACTTGGTTAGTAACCCAATCTAAGTCAATATACAACAGAAAAGCTGGTTTACAGACACTGCAACGTTAACACCGTTAACACCTTTGCATCATGTTTGACAGGTAATGTTAAAATCCATTATTTGGACCAGTCTAATGAAGAGTTGTATAGTAAGTCTATAAGTTAGTCACTGAACCCAACAACACATTAGTGCCAATTAGAAAAAACCCAAGTGTCCACTGGAAAGAGCCCAGGAGTCAACCAACCAACCAACCAACCAACCAACCAACCAAGTGTCTCGTGTTAGAAACACCCAGTAACACAATTAATAAATAGACAAGTTTAAAGCGGTAGAAAAAAAATCTAAAAAAACAAAAACACTTTCTGAAGAAGTTGCTGTCAACAAGTGCTGGATGTTGTGTCTGCTGCTTGGAGGGTGGACTGCGCTCTGCTACAACACAGGAGACAAACAGCAGGTCACGCGACTGACTTGACCACATCTCAGCCCACCAGATGGGCTATAATAAGACTTCTGACTGCAGCACACCCTCACTTAGTGCCTAAAACAATAGTACAGTGCCTTATTGTATGTCATGCAATTATCTCAAAAGCCTAGACAGCAGTCACAAATTGTCAAGTTACCTCAGCTTTCCTGTATTGCTTTTAGGGTTCTTGCGGAAGGACTGGTTTGGTCCAGAGCGAGTGGACATAGAACGAGGTGAGGCTCTTGAAAACGTGGATGGTGGGGTCTTGGGAATCTTCTTTCCGAGGTGGCCAATCCATTTCTTCTGCTCATCCTGGGTCAGGGCCAGCAGGAGCATGTCCCGGGCAGAGGTCACATCGTAGTTTACTGTAGGGGAGGGCACAAGATGTTGCCAATCAAGAATCAGTTCTGACAAATATGACCACCAAGCTACCCCGCAGCTGTAGGCTACTTCATGGGGAAGTTATTTAATGGGTGTGGCTGTATATACTGTATGAACTCACTGAATATACTGCTACTCAAAACCAAATGAAGTGACAGAATTTTAGGCACAATTAAGAACATTAAGTGGCAGCTCAATGAGTCACACATACATTACATTTATACATCTTATTTTTTTCAATTTTTACTTTGGTAGTGTTGTGTAAT
Organism: Sander vitreus; assembly: GCF_031162955.1. NCBI lineage: Eukaryota > Metazoa > Chordata > Actinopteri > Perciformes > Percidae > Sander > Sander vitreus. Next base: position 15,163,995 of record NC_135866.1, read on the forward strand.
ATTAAAGGGTTTTTGTGGAGTTTTTGACCGCTTTTAGCACTATGGAGCTCATTTTCTATGAGTGTGCCACCGTTTTGTTCATCTCAAGCACGCGCACAAGGATGCACTGATCAACAGGTGGCAGTAGCACACCAAGCTATGCTGCAATCCACCAACAAAGACAGGGAAGAAGAAGACTGCTAGAATTACAACAAAAAAATTTGAGTTTTGGTGAGTAACATTGAAAGTAAACATAACTTTTGTCTGTTTACAAGAAAACTCCCCTGGGGACCTTTAAGTTCCAAAAGCTGCAAGTAACCCATGTGCCACGTTCAACTCAAACTCTTCAAGTACCTTAAAACATTTCTAATTAATGATAGCTCATCTCATTGAAAAATAAAACTATAATAATATGTTTGTCATAACAGCTTAGAGCGCCAAGGACAGGACTTTACCTTTGCAAGGCGCAATAACGTCCTCCTTTTTGTCGAGGTGGTCCTTGTGGCACTTGACGTGGCAGCGGCGACACTCTAGGGCCGGAGGCGGCTTGAAGACGTGCCACAGAGGCTTGGAGCAGGCCTCACAGTTGGAAGGGAAGTGATATAGCGTAGGGATGAACTCGTGGCCTTTGTGTGGGAGACAGTTGGTCTTGTCGCCCTGAGGGACCGTCTCCATGTCCGCCTCCTTCCTGCATTCTCCCTCATTGGCATACAGAATCTGGAGAGGGAGGGGGGGGGGAGGGGGGGGAGACAGAGAGAGAGAGAGAGAGAGAGAGAGAGAGAGAGAGAGACACTCCGTCAAAAACATCTGCACTAAAATAAGCATTTCTGCTGAGCAGCAATTTACAGACTCTGACTTGACTTTTTGAAATAAGAAGTCCAGGCAGAATGCAATGCAATCTGCAGCACAGCAAGAAGCCTCCAACCTGGAATATCCTTGGAATCTCTTCTGTCTCAGCTCGGTACACGTCTCCTTGTGTGACTGGTCTGACGTGAAACAGTTTGCTGCACAAGAAGGCACACAATTAGTAATTACATATTAATACACAATAACTTGCAGCGGACATTTTTCAGCACAACGGTGACTGTCAAAAAGGTGTAGAAAGAAAGACTTACTCGATATCTAGTACCATTGAGGGGTTGGATTGTTCCTTATCCTGCTCATCATTGTAGAACAGAATCTTCTTGCTGCTCACCACCACATACTGCAAATATTAAAAAGGGCAATGAGAGGAAGACGGATATTACCCTCAAGGGGTTGACAGCATTCTCTACAAACCATAACATACTTCCACACAATGCCGGTGCAGAAGAAACCCCAAATAAAACATACCTGCTTCTTCCATCCGTATCGCTTGATATTAGCACGGTTAGGAATGGACAGCCAACCCTCCAATCTGGATTCTGAAAAGCAGCCCAGATGCAACAAAACTTACAAATCTATGCAGTGAGTTAAATGCACTGTCGAAAAAGGCCATGCAGTGTTTAAATCCAAACTCAACTGGGGAGGAAAAAATAAAAAGTTAAGTGACAAAGGTCACAATTGTTTCAAAACAGCAGGTGAACCCCTAAAAAGGAGCTCTGCCAGAATTAAAGGTCAGTTACCTTACTTACTGGAGTAGGTGATTAGAGAGGAGTTTAGATATCCCCATGCAAGAGGAACATATTAGACATGGGTTAAGTCCTTCTTACAGCAGGTTAGCAGAGCATGTCAGAATTTATCATTTCAAATTATGTTAAAAGCTCTTTAATAAAGAGTTTTGCAGCAGGAATTAGTATTTATTTTCTGTAAATTAGATGGATCATTCACTCCTTTCATAGAAGCAACCATGTGCATTGCAGGTTATAAACACTATTTGGGGCTAAAATTATAATTTCAAGTGCATGCATATGAAACAACACAAGTTAAATGGGAACAGTGAACTAATAGGGGCTTGTCTACTAAATGTGACATTGTGAGGGAGGTCTTTGTGTCCAAACGAGCAGTAGGCTACTTCTAGGTGATCATGCCAGCAACCAAAAAAACGTTTTTTGAAGCACACAGTGCCATGAATTAAAAACAGCTTTCAGTTTCAAGACACGTTTTGAAAGGTGCTGAGAGTGAGGCGGTAAACTTCACACAGGGCGTAGCCTAGTATGACGGTAACCTCGGATCTGATGTGGTTACGTTACCGTTGGGGCTGACCTTGTGACATTAAGCAAGTTCACTGCCAGCATCTTTTGCTTAACGTCCCATTAAAAAGTTAGTCTTTTGTTGGTCAGACGGTTTTGACAATTTGGACAGATATTTTTGCTTCTTTCAAAAGTCTTGCTGAATTCCCCTAAAAGAGATGGCTCTCTCGCCTCTGGTAAAAGAATACTCAGGGGCAAAAAGACACAAACACAACAGCTGCAGCACAGACCAGGCAAGAGGGGCTCGTCCCCTCAGTTACTCACAGAGGGAAAGGAATAGACGTTACAAAGATAAGAAGAGAACCGACTGGACATGAGGGAAATAAAGAGAGAATGATTTAACCACAGACATGAGCATTTAGGAAAACAGACCTATAACAAGACATTTGTAAATAGGGATATGTGCTAGGTGTTTACCACTGTGAATTCATTCTGAACTGATGTTAATCATTGTACAGCTGTATGGCAGCGTGGCTTTAAAAAACTAAATTGTGAGATTTCCTCAGATTTCTTCCCCTTAATGGACTAAACCTCAAACCACAGGCGCTTGTTGAACGGCCTGTTCGATAAACACCTGCTATTATGTCTTAATTATACACAATGTTCCTAACACGGAATCATTACTTTAACCACCCTGAAAGCATGGATTAAACACTCCACACAAAAAGTAACAACAAAGATTGATCTCAGCAGGGACAAAATATGTGATCTGCAATAAATGTTTAAATGCCAAAAGCAACAAAAATGCAGCATCCCCAAAAAAAGTACTACCTTTTGGTAATACGATCATTTAAAAAAGGTCTAAGCTTGAGCTCACTCAATACAAACATTCAAACTCATACGAGGAGGAGGAGGGTGAAGTATGGTATTTAAATGAGTGAATAGTGGATGCACATCATCAACCCAACACATCTTATGTTCATTTGTATCATAATTTGATTTAAAAACACAAGGACCTCAATAGCATGGCATCTACAAGGTGCAAAATAGTAAAGAAACAGCCACATTCTGAAGACCCCTAAACCATTTTCATTGGTTTGAACAAGACAAATACTTTGTCTTTCTATGCAATTCCTAGACTAATGCTCTTGAATTTTATTTTCCAAACTTTCTTTGCTCGATAGTTGCGGAATAATGGAGGAATTGATGAATGCATTTGGGACTTGAGTTTCGTATGCGTAGTAAAAGTAGCAGCAGCAGTGTCCAGTTAGGCCCTGTGGTGACCCTACCTGCGATGTTGCCGTCCGTCTCATCTGTCTGCAAGCTGGTGACACTAGAGCTATCCATGCGCTGCTGCAGGTCGTTCAGTTTCTCCCGGAGCTGCTCGATGTCGCTCTCCTTGCTATCCAGCTGCATTTGCAGCTCGTTGCGATACGTGCATTCCTCGGCCAGTTGCTGTTGGTAGCAAAGCCATGAGATTTGGGTTAAGAAAACAAGGGGCTCATTTTTATTTTACTGGGCTCTAATTCTCCTGAGACTTCTTCAACGTACCGCCTGCATCTCGCTCAACTCCTTCTGGTACTTGATGGCCATGTGGTTAAACTTCTCCTTCTCCTGGTTAAGCTCCAGCTGAAGCTTTCGGTTCTCCTTCTCCTTCTTCCGCAGGTCGGCAGTACTGCCCTTCTTCTTCTGGTCCAGCTTCATGTCCTTGCGGTTCATGATTTCTGCCAGCTTGTTAACCGCCTGATATAATAAAGTAGGCGAATAGTTGGAAAGCATCAGTCACCATTCTCTGCTTTGCATTACTGGTGTTTGCAAATACCTTCCGACCAAAACATCTTTACCTGAGTCTTCAGCGTGCGCTCTGTCTGGAGGACCTTCTCGTAGTTAGTCTTGATTGTATTTGCAATCTCTTCCTTCTGAGCTACATACTCTGTCGGAAAAAAAAGAGAGACTCAGCTTGTGCAACAACGCAATTTGAATGCAGCAAAGAGACATGAAGGTCAACGAAGGGACAGTACCTTCTTCCTGAGTACTGAGCTTTTCATTTAACTCAGCCTTCTCTTTACTGAGGTTCTCCACATCTTTGGTCAGAGTTCTATTGGATTCCTCGAGCTGCACAGAAACCTCATTATCACTTTTTTTCCCCACTCAAAAGGGAGACAATAAATTAGGTTGGATCTTAATAAATGTACAACATAATATAAAATGTGCAAGTAAATAATACAACGGTGTTGGATTTGCTCACCCGTGCAATAGTAGACTCCTTCTCCGCAATGTCCTGCTTATGTCTACTTGTTGCCTTTTTGTTCTCCTGGCTGAGCTCAAAGTACTGTTCCTCCTGCAGTGCCCGGGCGAGCTGCTCTGACTCGGCCTTGGTCACTGTCAGATCCAGCTGGGCAGACAGGGAGTCCCTTTGTCCAGGATAAAACAAATTTGATAAGTTAAAAACAAACAAAAATGTATACATACGCAACCTCTTCAGCATTTTGTTATCATAAGACCTCAATACAAACTCAAAACAATAGGACATAAAACCATTAGCTGATATTTGGGTGGTTACATCAATAAAGTGATGGGCCTTGAGGCCTACTGTGAATAGAAAGGAGTCTCTTACCTTTCACTGCATAACTCCTGCACCTTTTTATGAGCCTCCTGTACCTGCCGGTTCCTTTCCTCAATCTCCTCTTTTAGTTCCTTGACCTGAGTTTTGTAAAGCGTCTGAGGGAGACAGACAGAAAGTTTAGCCAGTTGCGTTCACATTTTTATAAAGAGGACAGAGACATTGGGGAACTGAGACTTATACTTACAGAAAAATACTGTTCGGCCTCAAGCTGGTCCTGAAGTTCCCTCATCTGTCCCTCGTTGCCTCTGTATTGTCTGTTAACACATCAACCAAATACATGAAGTACTTTATTTTAATGTCTTCATTAATTCTATGTATCTAGCTAATTTTACACGCTCACAATTTTGAGCACTTTCCAACAACACTAGCTAGGCAAACAGAGCAAGCCTCCAAGTCCACACCTGTGGTGAAATGTAACTAGCACCACAACCAGCGGCACTGGCTGCAGCACTAGCCAGAGGATTAGCAATGGAGTTGATGGAGCTGGACTCTAAACCCTAATCCTTTGATGCAAACACCGCTGCAGAACAGCTTTGGCATAGTCACCATAAGCTGGAATAATAGCACTTATTTGAAAATGGCAGGCAATTGTAGGGCAATTTACGCCTTGACTTCCAAAGAGCATTACTGGCCAATAGCAGAAAATTAGAGACTCCTGGCTGGACCGGCTGCCAGTTAATTTTAGAGCAACTGGCACACGGGCGGCTGTGGCTCAGGTGGTTAAGAGCAGTCGCCTACCGATTGGAAGGTTGGTGGTTCGATCCCTGGCCCTGCAGTTCCATGTCGAAGTGCAAGGCAAGACACTGAACCCCGAATTGCCCCCGATGCTGCGCCATCGGAGTGTAAATGAGTGTGAATGTTTATCTGATGAGCAGGTGGCACCTTGTATGGCAGCCTTGGCCACCAGTGTATGTATGTATGTGTGTGAATGGTTCCTGTACTATGCAAAGGCGTTTTGAGTAGTCGTAAGACTAGAAAAGCGCAATATAAATACAGTCCATTTACAATCAAGTAACCTCACATTTTCCTATTTACCAAGTAAACAGTGTTTATTAAAATGCCTATTCTATTTAATTTATGCACATTACATGGAGACAAAGTCCAATGTAATAAGTGGATGGACAACATATGCAACATTTCATGACAAAGGCAAGTAATCTATTTTTACAGTTATAATGGATTTTAAAATTATAGTGCAGGAAGGCCACTCACTTGGTCAGCTGTGCCAGCTGGAACTCCAGCGAGCGTTTACTTTCTAGTGCTGTGTTAATCTCCTGTTTGAGCTGCTTCTCTGAACACCTAAGACGGTCCACCTCCTGCGTGCGGCTCTTCAGGTCGTTCTGAGACTGGACACGCTTGCTTGACTCCTGTTCTCCCTGTATCCGCAGATTCTTCACCTGGGGAAGGACGACATCAGAGAGGCGAGTTATCACCGATACGAGGCACACAAATGCATCTTTATTTGAAACCGCTGAATATTTACAAGCGCTGCCAAAAGGGATTACTCACCTCATCTTCCAGCCTCTCTTTTTGCTTCATCAGCTGCTCCATCTTCTGCACCGACTGCTTGAGGTCAAACTCTAACATCGAGCACTGCTTCTCAACCTCCACCACCCGGCTCTCTGCTCGCATCCTCGCGCCGTTCTCCTCTGACATCTTCTGCTGAACAGCTGGAGTAGAACAGTGACGGGAAAACAATAAATTCCTTGTCGGCAATTTATTTAGTTTCAAATTTGATTGATTTTTTTTGTTCTACTGCCAACTGAGAATATCAACTTGGTAACCCTGAACTTGCACTGAACAATCCATCTGTGAGCTATATAACACTTCTAAAATGTCCTTCCACAATCAATAAATAATTGGAGGAATGTTTTGTAATCATTTATTAATGTCTGAGAATCAGTATAACAAATGTGACAAAACTGGTTTAACACAAAATCTGATTTTCAGAAGCCAATGCTCTCTTCATTTTCTATTACTAAGGGCGTACTCTGAGCTGTATTTGTTCCAAGGGGATTTTTTTAATGAAAACTACAGTGCGTCTTTGGAGCTAGAAACACAACAACATATTAATGTATGGGGGGCACAGAATCCAGATGAAATATTTGTCTTTAAAGTGGCCATATTATGCTCATTTTCAGGTTCATAATTGTAATTTGAGATTGTATCAGAATAAAAAAAAAAACACCATATTTTTGTTGTACTGCACATTGCTGCAGATCCTCTTTTCACCCTGTGTCAGGTATCTGCTTTAGCTACAGAGTGAGACCTCTCACTGCTGTAAGATCTTTCTTGTCAGTCGCACATGCGCAGTAGCTAGATAAAGATGACATGAGCTAGCTAGCTGCAGGATTAGCCAGGAGACTTCTTCTAAATGAGGGCGCACTTCCAACTTTCTGTGGAATACCTGAAGATCAGAGACATGTAAGTAGTTCTATACAATTTATTTCGTAGATTAGGATACATTTGTGTGTGTTGTAGCAGTGTTTTGCCATTGAGAACGATTTTATGATTTCTGTAAATCTGTAAAATTGACAATAACAAGCCTTAATTGTTAGCAAGAGAACGGTCATGAAATAAATGTGCCTTTACCAGCATGTACAAGGTGAAAGGCAAGAAATCACCTGGACGGATCATCATTCTATCGCAAAAAACTGCTTTAGAGTCCTGTTTTAATATGCAATGAGGCACTGTCCTGACATGCTGACTGGCTTACACTCCTTGAATTCCTCCCACCCAAACATCCCCTGCAGGTGAGTCTGATAAGATAGTAGACAAGAAAGAAGACGAGGATGAAACAGGAAGAGGAAGATGAGTTTAGAAAGAAGTTAATTAAAATAAAAGATGGAGAGTCAATAAAAATAGACAGAGGAGTTCAAGTAGGATTCAAGAAAAAGAAGGGAATGAATAGAAAAAGCAGCCGGGCATGCTCCGGCATACCATTCATGGCAGCTGATTTGGCTTCTTCAATAGACTCATATTTGTCAGTGAGCTGTGCCCGCGTCCCCCTGTGCTCAGTCTGTTCCTGCTCCAGACGCTGCTGCAAGGTCTTCAGTTTGTAGTTCAGGTCTATCTCCAGGTTGTTCTTTTCCTGTGGGGAGGGGTAATGACCGGGCAAACAACATGAATGCAAGCTGAACACACAACTGTCCTATCATCTCGTCAGAAATACACAGCAATTTCTAAAGTTCTACAGGGTGTGCTAGCGCATATATAACAATATTTGCAGAAATACTATTATTACTTCTACTACTTCTTGTGTATACCTTCTCCAGGTTATTGCTCCTTTCCTGGGCCTGTTTGCGTTCCGCCTCCACTTTGGAGAGGCTGTGTTTCAAGTTTTTGTTGTCCTCTTGCAGGCCTGCCATCCTCGCTGAGAACGGACAATCAAGACAAATCGTCACTCTCATGGAGTTGATCATATGAAGCGGGCATTTTCATTGCCTTTTTATTACAGCCATTTAGATTTTTTTTTAAATTTTCTTTTTTTTTAAATAAATTTCAATGTCAACGTTCACCACAAAAAAAACACCATTACTTGTTTGAGATACTGTTCTGAACTTCAGAAAATGACTTCCATCACAGTCCCTCCTTCCGGAATAATTCTATGACTTTCAGAAGCTTGTTCCCATTAAAAGATAACTGGCTGACGGATAAATCAGGGATTGTTTGACTGCTGTGGGCGCTGTCAGTGTATGTACATGTCCCACACATCAGTGGGAGAGTGAGGGATGGCTTCTATTACGTGGGATCTCTGCAGCTGTCTCAAATGTCTGAATGAGAGTGAGAGTCTAAAAAAAGCTATTTAGAACCACACTGAAACAGTTTAGTAGTTGTTTCTCTTAGGCCTTAGCTCTTAGGTACTTTATACACCCATGTCTTTGTCTTTAATATAAGCTTTTAACTCTGATGTGACAAACCTCAAACCATGGTTATGAATTATTATAGATTTTAGTGCTGGATTTGCATTTGCCATCATTTCACTTGTCATCATTTGTGTGTCAGTGGTTCACCTTGCAGCTCCATGATCTCCTCGGAGCCCAGGCTGTAGTTCCTCCTCTCTGAGTCCAGGCTGCTCTGAAGAAGCAGGAGCTCCTTCTCCAGCTGGGCCTTCTCCTCGTCCGCTGCACGGCTCCTCTCCTGCAGCTCGCGGTTCAAGCTCTCCAACTGGCTCATTGACTTGGCCATCTCTGTGTGGCTCTTCCTCAGTCTCGCTGCTGTGTCCGACTCTGCACGCAGGAGGTCATTGGCCTCTTCCATCTGTCAATCAAAACAAAGAAGACCACGAAGGGAAATTAAGTTTAATGCATTGACCTCCACACTAGTCCAGACTGTCTGTGTGTGTGTGTGTGTGTGTGTGTGTGTGTGTGTCTCTACTGTATACCTGATTCTGCAGCTGGACAATCTTATCATTTGAGGCCTGAGAGTTCTGGCTAATCTTCCTCAAATCTTCAAGCTGCTCCTTTAAAGTCGACACTAGAAAAGAAAAAACAGATGGGAAATTAATTAGACAGGCTGTTATTTAAGATCCTATTTCAACCCCAAACTAAATCCCATCCTGCATTCCCTAATAAAAAAAATAAATAAAAAAAATATAAAAAAATCACATTAAGTGTAGTCTTCTGTTGCAAATCAATGGAAAAGGTAGACAAACGTGCATGGTTTAAAAGCTAACTAGATCCGTAGTTAGCAGCGAGCAGGATGAAGGTCACACCAGGACGCCAGCTAATCCATTTGGGGGCATATGTCTTGACCAGATCAAGCGATACTGAGAGGAAAGGGCAATAACATGCAACGAAACTATGTTCAAATACCGACTGCTTCCGCGGTTCACGCTGCGATTACACTTTAATTGCAGTTTCTGAAATTGTACATCAGCAGCACCTCATCATCTTTACCCTCATTCTCCAAATTGCGTCTCTTCTCTGCATCCTGGTCAGCTTTTCTTTGGTACTCTGTGAATCTGTGCTGTAGCATGATCTTATCCTTCTCCAGCAGAGATGTGCTGGCCTCTGCACTCTTCCTCAGGTTTGCCTGTGGCAAGGAACAACAGAGCAGTGGTGATGTGGCAAGAAGAAACCAATCCTTAATCAAGGCCCTGAACAATAATTGAATTAACTTTATTATTATTATCTATTAGCACACTTCTTTTTTTAGATGTGTTACCAATACAAAAGCTGTAGATGCAGTTTCTTTTTATGGATATAATTGCTATAAAAGCAGCAAAAATCATAAAATTAACCTCTTCATCCAGTTCTTTCATGATCTTGTCGATCTTGGTGTTTGATGTCCTTGGGAGAACAGAATTTGAGAAAAACACTTAACTTAATTGCATGTCTCATAAATAAAACATCTCATGTACATTGCTGTGTACAAAAGTCTGGTTTATTCTTTAGAATACACACACAACCAGGGGGGCAAATAACACATTTGCACCATGTCATAACTTATCTATAGCCTTTTTTGCATTTACAAATATTACAATTTAACTAGAAACAATATAGGAAAGCTTTTTTGCACACCTCTTTTGTCGGGCAGGTGCGTAGGATAGGATCACAAGTAGCAGATCAAAAGCTTAGAGAAAGTCCAGCACACTGGCCATTACGCAAGCAATAATTTATTTAGAAAAATACAACTTTTCGGTCTTAGATCTTCCTCAGGTAAATGAAAAAACAACAAACTAGAAACAATAAAAATACTTTTTTTGGAAGTAAATATGAACGTCTCCTCCCTCTATAATGCTGTTGTCTGTTTTGCGAGCCGTCTATGAGACCAAAGAATTTGCATCTCGTCTGTGCTTTGACTATGTAAGCAGCTACCTTTTTGTATGCGAATAAAAGTCCTGTTTAATACCTGCATTTCTGCTCCAACTCATCCTTAAGCTGCATCTCACTATGGAGCTGCTCCTCCAGCTGGTAGATCCTCTTCTGCAGGTTCTCCAGCTAAAACACAAACACACACACTTTTAGATCTATAGATACAGATATTAAGGATGCTTGCATTAAGGGAAATTGAGGAAGATATTCTACATCTCAAAACTAGGGCTGTCAAAATAATGCGTTAATTTCGATTAATTAATCGGAGAAAAAAAAATAACGCGTTAAAAAAGAATAACGCAGATTAATCCATTCCATATTGACGTTTGACCCAGAGCCGTTCTAGCCACCATTGGACTGTAAAATGAAGGAGGGAGACGAGAATGTGCTGCCTGGATTATTAATTGGAACATTTACTTGTAAAAATCTTCTTCCTGCCAACCCTGGCTACCGAAATCTGGTGCCACTGATATGTCTGCGCTTCTCTCTGAAACACAAACACCGCTGCACGTGACGCTAGTTAACACTATACTCGACAGCAGCTAACGTTAGCCTACCGCTAGCTAGTAGCTGGATAAACACGGTTAAAATGCTGACAGCTAACGCTAAACGGTGTAAAGTTTGGCTGTTTTACTGTAGAGGATTCAACACCGGTATGTAACAATCTGCAGCTGCCGTCGGAAAAACAACACAGACGGTGCGTTCAATGAAACTGGTAAACTACAGCCTTGTGGTGCATTTGAAGTTATTGTAAATGTCCTTTTCCCATCTGGTGGTTGTTTTTGTCATTCAACAGCAATTTACTAGTGAAATAAGTTATTGTTATACATTATTATTAAATCATTTAATTTTGACCATATGGCCTTAGCAATAAACAAGCCGTTTTTAATGTCACGACTGTTGTTTAGTACCCTTTTTTTTTTCCCCTTTTCTTTTTTTACTTTCTTAAAAAGTATCAGTTCAGGCACCGTTAATTATGTATGCGATTAATTTCGATTAATTAATCACAGAGTATGTAATTAATTAGATTACATTTTTTAATCGATTGACAGCCCTACTCAAAACTAAACAAAAATTGAAGTCTTCTACTTACATGACTCTTGTCTTCTTTTGTGGAGCTGCTACGTTTGTCGCAGGTCTTTGTGGCGGTGGAGCTGCGCATAAGGCTGGAAACGGGAACACGTTTTATTATTGAAACGCAATCGCAGTTATATTAAAACCCCTCCTCAAGGTGAAAAGGATTCTACCACTACTTCTTCACAGAAAAAAATAAGTATATATAAGAATGGTGTACATTACAGGAGCATTTACAGGCAAACCGAAGAGTTAATATGACATTTGCTCCAAAATGTCAAATTAATTTCTACCATGATAACAGTGCACTCTGAAGTCACGACACATTTTAAGACTTGGAATACTGACTGAACAATGCATCATGTCATCACTAAAGGTACATCACTGTAAAAACCCTACATTTTTATATATGTGCAATTATGTGGGCAATTTAGTGCTACTAGAAAACAAACCAACAATTCTGGACACTATAAATTATTTAATTACATTCATTTATTTAATTATTAATTACATTATAAACATGTCTGGCAAACTTACTGCTGACTGCTGTAATAAGTGAAGCCTACGAAGGGGAGCTGGTTGCCAACAAAGGCCTTTGGTACGGGGAAGGTCTCCTCCTCTCCCCGATCCTCTTCGATGTCATCAAAGTTACTGGTGTCAACGTCACTGCTCAGTTCAGGCACTACTGGGGCAGCAGCTACACAGGCCAGAAGAAGATGGAAGATTCATGAGGATACAAGATAACCAGGGTCACCACAGTTCAGTCCATATAATAAGTCCACTGTGTGTTAAAGGCACAGTCCATGATACAAGCAAAATGTAAAACACAGGTTGAAGAAGACACTCCCGAAATGATAGGCAAGTCTTTGAAAAAAGGGACTAATATGAAATAAAAACATCAATCTGTGTTCACAATGTTCTCTGATGCAGTTAAAGTTGTGCTAACATTAGTAAACACAGCAGTAAAATACTAGATACTATATAGACTCATTCTTCATCATTAATAATATATGCAAATATATCTGTAATTCATATTAACCCAAACGTTTTATTTTTTTACTTTCACTTTTTTTTTTGCTTGTCTGCCTCTATTATTTTCAATAAATCTTTCTTTTTTTAATCTTTAAAGTAGATTACCTTCCAGATAGAGACACAGAAGTGTTTTCACAACTTTTCTCTGCAGTTTTTCGGGATCACAGATCTGTTTTGAAACCCTCTTTAAAACAAGGGGAAGCAGCCAGCTAGCAGAGCTGGTCAGCCAGTGGAACGACAGGGGTGGCCAACACCAAAGTGCTGACTTCAGCCTAGTAAAGTATTAAATATAAAGCCACTAAAGAACTGACTATAGCTCCTGGATTTAGCCCTACATTTCTAATCTCTCTGTGCTCCAGTGTCAATCCCGGTGCATTAGCATTTGCGATCGACTGCTTCCCCGTTGTTGGCCTCAAAAAACGCTGTGCTGCCAATTATTCCTCTGAGCAGGAATCACGTTTAGTCTTGGAAAGGATGCTGAATGAATAGCTTGTGTACAAGAATTTCCTGCAACTGTCTGTAGTAGGTCAAATGGAAAACACGATCGCTGGCTACATGATTGCAGTGACAGTGAGCAAACTGCCAAATGAAATGGGGAGGTGGGAAAGTAATCAGTAATCTTAACAATAAAAATGTTCTTACTCTCTCTGATGTTCTCCCATGTCCACTGGTCATTCTTGAAGAAAGGATGCCTCTTGATCTCATCCACACCATTACGGCCAAGTCGAACTTCCCTGTGGGGGTCAGGGAGGACGTATCGCATGATCATTTCAACAGTTATGCGCGTGATTTTCAATATACCAGTAGAAGCAGTTCAATATCTCTATGCAATGAAGCACATCTATGTTATTGTGTACGTATATGTCAATTAAGATTCTTTCAACTGAGGGTCCTCTAAAACGGGAAACCATCAATGCCTAAACAAGGAGAGGGTATAAAGATAAGAAGCCACTTCAAGTGGCACTTTCAGTGCTTAGTATGCCACTATCTAACCTGTCAGTCAGGAAAGCACAAATGAGATTCTTGGCGTCATTGGAGATGTCACTGTCGTCAGGGAAGGTCAGGGCATTCTTGTGGTTCATAATTTTGCTGTAGGTCCCCACCAGGGAGTCGGCATAGAAAGGAGTGTCGCCTGTGCACAACACAAGACAAACAAGAGCCATGGTTTACTGATATGCCCACAGTAAGAACAAACTGTGTGAAACATACACACTGAACAAGAAAAAAAAAAAAAATACACAGGAAAGCTTCCGTCTTATTTTTACGTTTGACATTTGTTGTTTAACATAAACTTCATATTATCAATAAGAATTATGAAAGGTATAATAAAATCAACCTCGACCTTCACAGGAAATACTTAAAATCAAAAACTCACCGACTAGCATTTCGTACAGGAACACTCCCACTGACCACCAGTCACACTCTCTGCCATAATAGCCATCTCCTCCTTGAGATTTCAGTACCTCAGGCGAAATGTAGTCTGGAGTTCCCACTGCTGTGTCGCATCGTACCATACCATCCTGAACAATAATCACAATTTCAATACTTTTTTTTTTTTCTCCGCAATGATAAATCCCTTAAGAATGGTCTGTTAAAAACCTAGAATGCTTTTCAGAGACCTGAATAATCAGCAAAACTAAATGTGATACCTTGTTCATTTTCATGCAGGTCCCAAAGTCTGCCAGTTTTAAGTGGCCTGCTTTGTCTAGCAACATGTTATCAGGCTTCACGTCCCTGATAAGGCAAAAATACAGTGATATCAAACACATATACAAACACACAAATAACACGTCAAACTCAAGCATATAACAAGAAGACTAAAGCACTTTTCATGCCTTTGTGGACAGTTAAGGTTAGAGCTGATCAAGGTTGCAACCTGGAAAACTAGCTCTCCTAATCAGCAGCGTCTGAGGGTGCCGCACTGCTCTGCAGTGATAGGTCACATGTAATGAGGTATGAAGGAGGCTGGGAACTGAGGGAGAGGAATTGATGTTTTCTTGAAATTTCTTTTCACTACAACTTCCAGGAAGCTAATGAGAAAATAACAGAGACCTATTTAATCCAAATGTCATGGAGTGAATATTCCACCATCGCAGCTGTGCACAAAGCTTAGTGTATACAATAATCAGTTACTATTTAAAAGGAAAAAAACGATTTCAGGGATGTTGTGTACCGTGATTATATCAATAAAAAAAATGTGGCACTGATAGATTGATTATCCTACTACTCCAAGAAAATTATAGATCTACAGCTAGCATCATGGAACAGACCTGAAGAGAAGCAAATCTAATAGACAATTTAAATAAACAAATCAAATGCTGAAAGATTACAAACAGAAATGAGACAATGACAGCAATTACAACTCATTTAAAAACCTATAACGACAGTTATAGGTTTTTATTATAACAATATAACGATAGTTTTTCTAAAATTATACTTTAAAAAAATCCCAATATATCGCCTTACACACAGTATCGAAATATATTGCAATATATTGAATCGTGACCCATGTATCGAGATACGTATCGCCAGATTCTTGCCAATACACAGCCCTACTTACTACAAAACCCTCTTAGATCACATGTTGCCTCCACACCTTTTAGATCCTACTGCGCATCTCACTGTTGTCAAGAACCATAAAAAATTAATTATTTTGGACGAGGTTTCAGAGGCAATTCCAAACAGACTATGAAACCTTAAGGACTGCCTCACAGATGTAAGAAATGGCATTTTTCATCAGAATTGAATCACACCCACGTGTTGGACTGCAGACAATTTGAAAACCAAACCAACAAACACAAAGGAAACATGGAGAAGTGTTGTTGTTACCTGTGAATGAAGCCCATGGAGTGGATTCCATCCAACGCCAGCACCACTTCAGCTGTGTAAAAGCGGGCCCACTTCTCTGGGACGTCATAGTTGCTCATCAAGTTTACCAAGTCGCCACCCGGCATGTATTCCATCACCATGTAGAGGTAGCGGTCATCTTGGAACGCAAAAAAGAGCTGCAGAAAAGAAATAATTAGTTAAAACAATGAGCAAAAAATAAAAAGGTCAGTCAAAAGTGAACAAATCCCTAACCAATTAATTTCAGACTCACGCATAAGGCAGCATTTATGTATTGTGGCCTGCGGATAATAATATCACAATAGGTAAATAGGTTTTAGATGCTTTTTATCTACCACATCATACCTGTACCACCCATGAGCTGTTGGCAAACGCCATGATGTCCCTCTCCTCCCAAAAGAAAGCAGAGTCCGACCTCTTGATCATCTCAAACTTGCTTAGCAGCTTCATGGCGTATACTTTGCTTGTGGCTTTGTGTCTTACCTGGAAAAGATGGAAGAGGTGACAATCAAGTTAGGTGTTAGAACAACACATAACACATTTTATATTATTTTTTAACTAATAAAAAAGATAACACTGCAACTTCCTTAAGGTTTAAAGACAGTTTTATGTAGAAAAAAAAAGAAAGCATTCTTACCAATTGCACCTCTCCAAATGCCCCCCTCCCAATAACTTTAACCACCTCATAGTCCACCGCTTTCATGCGTAGATCCCGAATTTTACTAATGGTTTCCTTGTCTGGAAAAAAAAACACAGGTAAAGACAAACGTTAATAGAAAATAGAAGCTATACAAGCTGAAGTTGTTGCATTGAACTTCGGATCCTTCAAGTGCATATGGTTAGTGGTATAAGGTGCCTGAGAGAGCTTGCAGAGTATGGGTTTTGTTATTAAAATTACAGTTTCCAGTGGTTGAATTTTGTATGGGAGATCAGCTACCCTGTTTTAAAAAAATTTATTACCTTACATTATTTAAGTGTCACATATAGCAGAGGTCGACTGTCATAGCAACAGCAAGCCTGTTAGCAAAAAGGTGACAGCACCTCTCTGCACAGCTGAGAGCTGCTGGTCAGGTATAGTTTGTTTCTTACGGAGTGCTGGTCTCTCCATGATGCAACAATGTAAGCTCTCCTAGGGATGATTGTATTTACTGTTTAGGGGTGGGGTACATTTTCAATTCACATGGGTCACAACTGGCACTGGAACACAGAAAACGGGGATGCGGGGGCACGCAAGTTAAATTGCAAGGCCTGAGTTATTTGAATGAGAACATTTTAAGAGTGAGTCATTTCCGCTGTGAGCATAGGTTCCCGGGATCGTGAAAAATCCCAGAGGACCAAAAACACATACAAACTATGTTTATAAATGGTACAAATAGGATTAATGTTACTGGTGCTGTAGCGATATACTGTGTGTATTTGCATGTGTGTGTGGGGGCGGAGGAGGATTATTTTCAGTAGGTTCCTGCATACATACAGTAGAGAAATCAGCTGATGTGATCGGGTGCAAAAGCATGGAGGAGAGAATTGATAGTAAAGAGCCCTTCAGGCAATGCATGCTACTACTGAGGACCAGTGTCTCACAAAACAGCTAGTCCATTAGTCGACATCCATCAATACATTTCCAACACGTGGCTGCTATACACAAAAGTACTGTACCAAGAGTAATTGAGGAGATGACTAATGGCAGTTTTAGCCCAGGGGTTTACAGTAGGTTAGGTTGATTATCAAATATGAAACACGGAATTTTAGTTTTCCTCAAACGGATATAAAGCCCCATTAAAACTGAAAGAGAAGTCTCTTAATAGATAGAAGTGAAACGTTTATTTACTAGAAGAATTCTTGAGAAACCGAGGAAAATCAAAAGTGAAGGCTACAAAACATGCCACAAAAGGGAGGGAGAATATGCCGAGTTATAACAAGGGCAGTGGGAGTACGCATTTGTTGTTTAGGTTGGTTTTGTTTTCTTTGGTTAAATTATATGTTTGTCTATATGGAATTCAGTAAATTAAAGACGTATATCCCTAAGAGATAACTCCGATGCTCTGCCAAATAGACATTGCTGGCAAATTCTGGGGTAAACACTGTAACATAGTTAGTGATAGTTGTCATTCCCAAGAACTGTAAATGCTAAGAATTGGGCAGTTATACTAGATCTGTCAAGAAAAGATAGATTTAATCTCACTATCTGCCTTTGACTGGTATTTTAGTTAAGAGGTTCCCAAGTCTGAGGGCACTGTGAAAAACAGAAGCCATCCCGATCAGCATTATGTGGGTCACCAGCCATTTATGAAAGCCCCTTTGTTGGGGACACTAAGCAGTAGACACCTATTGTGTCCAAGCCTATGTAGTGACCCAAAAACAGCCTTCTTTTTTTGAGCCTAGGCGTATACCCATTGCTAACAAGGTCTGCCAACACAAATGGCTCAAGTGGAAGACATGGAGAGATCAGCATTAAAGGAGGACATAGGGGAAAAGGCATGATGGGAGCTACTTACATCTACTCAAAAAGTTGTCAATGCTCTTGTTTTTCCTTAGGGCAGGGAAGTCCAGGTCATACACCAGTGCGTCCAAGCCATCCTGCGGGGAGAGGAGAAGGGTTTCAACAAGCAGGCAAACCAAGCTACAGGGTCTGCCACTCCAGCGACATCACACACACAACATGTTAAACAAGTAAAAAGCAAACAGTGTCCTGTCAGAATGTTGGTGTCTGAAGAACAGCTTTGAACAGACGTCTGCATATAGTTAGCAGAGGTCCTCCAGCCAGGATTACATTAATAATGTCTAGGAGAGATTTTGCTGATTACAAATATCCGGATTTCATTGCTACTCTAAACCGTCAAAGGTTCCTTAAAGTGATTAATAACAGATCCACTGAAGGATCTCAAAAGAGCAGTTGTTAAATGGCGCAGCAAAACATGTCTTGCATGTCGTCTGCATTGGACAGTCCTGAGGTCAATTTAAATTCACAAAAATCATTGTTGTAACGCTGGCAGAAAATCTTTCAAATGTATGCCGTGCATCTATAAATGCATGTGAGGAATTAAGAAACAAATTCTGCCGTTTTAAACAATGATGATGCTGTTTGAATGGGCCAAACTGGTATCTCAAACAGTCCTTTGTGTTTCTACAAGAGGCCGCAGCATCGTGTACTGTAACAAAGCCAATCGCCAAAAGAACTAAGAAAACATGTCTGGTTTTATTGCAGTCAAGGTTATATTACTGATAGTCATACAGTTGAACATGTACATCTGCCTATGAGAGCATATGCATTCTGAGAATTATTTTGAGGTTATGTCTGGCGGCTTAAATCAGCTGCTGACCAGAAATTTTCATTTCCAGCATTTTCTGTGGAATGATAGTTTTGGTGTGGGGGCAATGGCGTCGAGGGGGGTGTGGGGTTACTTCCCTGGAAGGAAAGAGAGAGGGTGCTCATGGCTGAGCGAGAGTGGGAGCTTGCGAGTTGATCATGGAGCCCAATGTTAGTTACTGTACATTTCCCGGGTTTATCAGGGAACTGCAGACTGGATTCTCTACGACCAGTGAAAGAGGTCTTTTGTGATTTTTTTTTTTTTTTTTTTTTTTTTTTTTATTGTTGTTGCAGCAGCAGCAAAGATTTTGTCGTTGCAGTCCACCACAACAGAACGTTACGAGCAGAAACACTGAAGCCAGTAAGCAAACATGGATATTGTTAAAATGAATGTTTCGCAGTTCTACAGCTTTTCTACAATGAGTGTGTTTACATGGACATGAGTATCCTGGTTATGATCGTGTTTTTTTAAGCATCCCATTTTTGGGTTTGAGCATGTAATCATCATATCCCAATTTCAGGAACCTGGGTAAGCCCTTATTATGTTTATGAGAAACCTGATTGAGCTTGCTGGAGTACTCCGAAAGAAAGCGGGATACTGTTGCATGTATACATGTTATCCTGGTTTCTGAGCTCTGCCAACTGCCTGTGCAGGTCAAGTGATGAAACAGAAAACGCAAACAATGGCGGCGGAGAAAGCATCTCACTTCTGGAACGACAAATACACCGATTTGTATCTTTCGGTAATGAAAGAGGTGTAGTGTCAACTTCGGCCCTGGAGGCAAAACAAGGTCTCCCGTGCTTTCTGACCACGGTCTGGAAGCTGAAGCAGCAATGGTTAAAAGGTGCACTACGAGTTCCTGCATGGTCACTTCTGTTGACGTTCCAAGTAAATTTCAAACAAAACAGAGCGAGCTCGCCCCTCCCGCAATGTTTCCCCAACTGTCATGACTAACTGAAGGTCACTAACCCCCACCCCCTCCCCCAACCATCTTGTCGGTGATTGGCAGGAGTGGTTTGTTGTATTTTGGTGCCTATCCTGTGCCCCTAGTGTTTGTTTTTACGACCCCTGTGTTGTCTCCCGAGACCGGGCTTTTTCACAGTGTATTCAGGGGGCAGGCAGCTAGCAGATCAAGGAGCGATGCCTACGATTTGAGGCAAAAATGAAATTGCGCTGAAACCATGCAGGAACTCATAGTGCACCTTTAACAAAAATGTTCAATATTTCCTGTTGCTCTCATCTCCTATTGCCATTTTGTTTACGTAAACATCCCAGGCGCCTGCGCAAATAACATGCAGTAGACAGTAACCTGGATACTAGCATTTATCATGTATATGAGGATGTTATTAACCACATTTCTCTGTGTTCCATGTACACATGATATCCCGAATATGATCAAAAACGGGATAAGCCGCATAACCACGATACTCATGTCCAAGTAAACACACATAATTGTATTTGCCTGGCTGGTGTTAAAAAGTGAGTGCCTACTAAGTTTTGACTGGATGAGCAAAAAACAGAATTTCCCACCCTTGTAACAAAGGGTTGAAGAAACTAAATACCTTTTGATGACTAGGGCAACAGGGTGGTGCCTAACAATAACTGTACAGTGAGGGAAACGGTGTGACTTCATAATGCAGTGCTGCAACACCCACTGACCCTCATTAGAAACCCTTTTATGACAATTTGAGTAGTTGTAAAAACAGGAATAAGAATGATGGTGTCTATAAATAAAATTGTGCATAAATTCCCATTTTAAATTATGATGCAATAGCTACAATATTGGAATTCCAAGAGCTACAAACATACAGCACGAGCCAGATTGCCTCTGGCTAGGCAGGAGCATAAATGCTACTGGCAGGATTTAATCTAATCTTCCATAATCCAGAATGGCTGAGAGAAGACATGCACTTGAGCACTTGAACACCACATACAGTTATGCATTCCCTCTAGCGGGTGTGAGCCAGATGCTAACACTGAGCATCTTCTGACACTTTCCCATGGGTGACCTAGCCTACAGTTTCTGTCTTCAAAGGGGCAGAGATACATATTACAGCTGATCTGCCCATAATACATAAAATAAACAACGTTATTGCACTTGTTGACATAGGCAACATCATTCTCTGACCTCACTATCATAGCAAAAATCTGGTCAGTCCTGTATTGTAAATGATGTTCTGTTAACATATTCAGAGGATTCCTTTTTGCATCTCTGAGCAAAACAATGATGACACATGGTGAATCAGCAGCTCAGACAAGGCAAGGTATCCTCTTAAGTAACTCTGCTGCTTCTGCTCAGCAGTGGCGGTCACCACCCCCACCACACACACACCCCACTCCATGAGACATAAAACAAGCAAGAGCCCTGCAGGATGGGTGGAAGCAGGGAAGAAGGCAGATGGGAGGGGTAAAGGAGAAATGAGAGGTGAAGAATGGCTGGTGGGAATAACAAAAGCAACAGACAGCATTTGGGAAATAAATGAGAGGGTTAAGTTGTGATCAACATACTAACTGAGCTGAGAGCCATCATCTGCATTAAAAAAAAAAAAAAAAAAAAACTTTCAGGAAGGAACATTTTCACAAGACAGACCATAGGCTGGGGGGAAAAAGGAGGACTTGTTAGCCATACAGTATCCAACCAGCCTGCATTGAGAAAAAAAAAAAAGAGCTGAAGAACTGAGTCCTTCAGGACCCTAATCACAAGGCTCTGTGCTCAGCAATGCACGTTTGCATAACTTCCTGCCGCAGAGAACTCTGGACAGCCACAGTAACATTCCTTAACAGGACTGTACACGTCAGAGAGCTATTTTAGGTATGTGGCCAAACAAGTTCTCAACAAAAAGTGAAGGAAGGGAGGAAAAAAAAACAAAAAAAAACACAGTGAGCCTTTTTTCAAATCAGCACTAGTGCCTAACACTATGACGGAAAAAAGGAGGGAGTGGAGGGCTGGTGCATGTGGGGCTGGCTAGTCCAATAGTAGAACAAATGAAGGAAAAAACAAAGAAAAATTGAAAGACAGCCATGCTAAAAGTCTCCTACTGAAATACCAGTGTGACGAAAGAACCAGGTTTAGTCAGTGAAACACTGTAGCATAAAAAAGAACCAATTATAATAAATAGAACAAAGCAGATAAAAAAAATATTTAAAAAAAAAAACTGTACAACATCAAATTAGCAATCTGAAGCAGTAGGGGTGTCTCTCTCTGGGTGTGTGTGCATCTCTGCTGAAGCGTCCGCTGTCCTCATGGAAAGATACATGCAGTTTTTTTTATGATATCAATATATAGGGATATAGAAGATTTTCTGGTAAATCAGTTAAACCCATTTATGAATTAAGTGCCGCTGCTAAATGATAAGCACCCCTACTATATAAAAATCTCCCCGAACGCAATAAACGTGCCATCTCTACTTTAAGCAGCCAGAGTTGGGGGCAAGTGAAGATTGTAGATCGAAACACTCCTAGACATTGCTACCATTTAGCAGTCTGTTATTGGTCACTGGTCGTTCAAAAGTGCAGTTAGTGCTTATTTTTGAATTTTCAGATGAGTTTGGTAAACTGGTTGGTAAGGAAAAGAAAGGCTGATGGTCATGATAAACGAGGTGGGGAGGCAGGTATGTTGTCACTGTGTTAAACGGTGTTAAGTGTGACTGTACTTACACTAGAAAGGATTCCAACACCGGGACGTACAACAGTCTGCAGCTAAAGACACAGACTAGCTGCACTTTGAGACAGCATGGCCACTGCCGCTGTATACAACAGAGACGGGACTTTATGCTACGTTCAAGTCCCACTCTGTAAGCTTCTGTTGCATTCAATGTTGCTGTAAAATACCCTTCTGCCTTCAAGTGTTTCTTCTTTTTGTCGTTTAACAGCAAATGACTGATGAAAAACGTTTTTCGCAATTTAAATAAATAATTTAAATTTGACCATATGGCCTAAGCAATAAACAAGCCGCTCTTTTTTTTTTTTTTTAGGTTTATTTATTTTTTGCTATTTAAGATAAAATACAATTCCAGTGTCACTTTTGATAAGAACACACATCTGTTGTTTTGCACAGTTTACTAAAATAAAGTAATATTTTCCAGTCATATTTCTGCAGTTCATTCTGTTAAAACAATCGTGATTCGACTTGTGAGTCGAGTGTATTGTTACATCCCTAATAAAAAGGCCCTTCTCGTGTCAGCAAATGCGCAAAATATTCTGACGCCGCAAAATAAAACTCACGCACTTTAGCACCACTACTGGAAAGAATCCTAGGGAAAACACTAACCTGACACTGATGGAAAAATTCATTATTGCCATAATGTGTGTTCAGTGACTACCTACAATCCACCCAGAGTTGATAGGTAAGTGATAGGTACAACAGTACAAACAGTATGGCAAAATCTCTACCTGAAGACAAATGTATATTGTATCACCGTGTATAGTCATATTGGCCAACACTAAGAGGTCTAAATGCCTCACACATCAGTGTATCAGTATATTCATCTGCAATATCGAGCAACCCCTGTGTTTGCTCGTAAAACAACATTGACCACTCTGCCATTGGGCCAGATGATGCAGCCAGTAGCACAGACATGGCTCAGCCCAAAATCAGCTTCAGGCTAGGCTAACAAATATGAGGCTGATGGTCCAGGATAACTAACAAAGCACAAAACTCCTTCTTAGCTAGTAATTCAGAGGCATTTCCAGAGGTGAAACTGTTCCTAGATAAGCACCTCTACCGCACTTATTGCAGCTGAAATTTCCAAGGGCTCAGGAGTTTCTGTCTGCTTGCCAGGCAAACAGAAGGAAAAATGGCATCAATGATAAAAATGTGCAGCACAAAATGGAAAAGAAAATGCTGCACTTGATAAATAGTAATACAATCTAAATATGAAATGTATGTGGACCTGTGGTCGTGGATCTAGCCTTTAGCCTCTGAGATATCCTCAATTACTGTAGGGAAAGCCCAAGAGCATAAGACAATATTAATCAACTCTAAAAAGTTAGTGAGAATATGTACTGTTAAAATAGAATATATATAATACTCTAACAATCTACCCTATTAGAAACTAAGCAAAATCATGCATAAAAGTCACTCAAGTGCAAAAAGCATTGGGTGGTACCAGTCCACTATGTAGTCTTGGGAAAAATTGCTGGGAAACCAAACCACAGCTTGCAGGACTCTATGCTATCCTATATCTGCTGATGCTGCTTCAGCCAGAGGGCGACACATCCCTGGGATTACTAAATAATGTTTAAAAAAACCCATCTCATCACCCTAATAATGAAAAGTGGCAATTATGTTTTAATTATATATATATATATATATATATATATATATATATATATATATATAGTTAGGGCCTATCCAAAACGCACAAGCCAGTGGTTGACATTACATACGGCAATTATTTCTTTAAGCTTTAGGGGAGAGAAATCACACACACACACAACACACAAGCTCTTTTCCAGACATTAAAGTCTGAGTTAAAATTTCCATGGAGACTCAGCCACATCATCCCTTTCTGCATGCCAGCACAAGGCATGTGGACTGGCCTAAGTCGAGCCCTACTTCTCACTTCCTTTTCTGCCACCTCTTTAAGACAATATGCTTTCCACATGTGAGTAATTGTGCAGACAGCCATTCAATTTGCCATGCAAATAAAGGCAGTTCCATTGTAAACACAAATGATGATTGTACAAACCAATAAAGCCGTCCACAGCATGCAACACGACATTGCTTCCTCACTGCTAACTTTCAGCTACAGGCCGTCAGATAGAAATGGAAATATACATATCCATCTGATACGAGATTTATCAATTTGGTATCACTAAAAGATTAATTCAATTTTTTTTGGTAAAGTTTCTAGTCCAAACTCCTTTTGCACACGCTTGTTATAGTATAATATCTGACAGAAAATGTCACGATTCAATATTGATTTTTAGGCTCACGATTCGATTCAAAATCGATTCGATTAAAAAAAACAATTCACAGTATGTAAATGTAGTTACTCTTCCCATGTGATTGCAGTAGACATACAATTAAAAAACATTGTAAAAACAATTAAATAGGAATCGATTTTTGGAATTCTGTGAATCGATCTTGAATCGGTAGAGCTTGAATCGCGATTCGAATATGAATCGATTTTTTTTGCACACCCCTACTAGAAAGACTGCATATCTAACAACTCTACAGGATGAATGGCACCGACAGTGAACCCAGGGGTGGCAAAACAGGGGCATTCCATTTCCTTATGAGGTCCCAGTGAGCGAGAATCACTGTCACAAATGCTTTCATGTCAAAATATAATTGAGTTATTCCAACAGTGGAGAACACTCACGTGTTTCCACTGACTGAGCTCTGGAATCTCAAGCAAAACTCTACTGTCCCGCCTGCTCTGCCCAGGATTTCTGACCTCGCCCCAACAAATAACCATCTTATTAAACATCAACTCAGTTTATGTCGACCACCTTCACTGGACAAGGGTTGCAGAGTCCTTCGTAAGTAACTGGGGCTGTAGCCCTTAAGGAATAAGATGAAAGAAAATCAGGAGGCTGTAAAGTTTAATGGGTAAATCAAAGGAGACAGTGTTCCATTATTAAAAGACTGGATCATTTCAGTATGCATTCCTGCACATAATCAGTCAGTTGAGGGAATGCAGAGCTACAAATAGCTCAGCCAATTGTTGTTCCCGTAGCTGAATAGCTGAGGAGAGCAGTTTACAACTGACAGCACTGAACCTTTCTGACAATAGGGATGGATCAAATGGTGACAATAACTGTTACCACAAATACATGTTTTTCAACTCAAGAAGATTATTAATTTATCATGAAATTGATCAAACTAGTAGTTTTCTATATTTTAGCTATGAAAATTATAGCATGGCTGAAAGCTGTAATCCACCACAATTAAAATGTAGTCACTTTTTATCAGAGTTATTGTACATTAGCTTTGCAGGGTACAACGTAGCTGTGAGCGTGGTGCATTCAAGGATGCTGCGACGTCCACGACTACAGTATGAGTGTCCAAATCAGTGTCTCCTGGCAGCTGCATTACCATCTGACAATAACGAGGTTGGGCATCAATATAACAATATTATTGTCTGCCTCAATATTCATAAATTGGTCTATATATATATATATAAAAAAAATGATATATATGCTAAAACCTTAACTTAGCATTAAAAGGTCATCATGCTGCACACTCTTTGTTGAGGCGGTGACTAAACTACACTGGCAAAACCTGAAAACAATGGGTGTCTGGACGGTATATCAATCTAAAATCTTATTTATAAAAAAAAAAAAAAAGTATAAGCAAATTGTATGCAACTTAACAAGCTTAAAAATAGAAAACCACCAGATGGTCCTTTAAATAATAATAATGGGGGACCTCATGCATTGCTGCAAATGAATAAGTTACAGGAAATAGGTTCAATAATTTGATTTGACTAAATCTCTGGGTTATACTGTATGTCAAGTAAAAAAGTACTGCGCTCACCTTATAAAAATGTAATGAAGTGTATTAATGACAATCATCTTCTTCGGCCAAACTGTGCAGAACTGTCTCTAAGTCTAGAACCAAATACAGACCATAGCTGCACTATCAGTGCTGACAACACCTTGCAGGTAAGATTTGTCCATTAAAAAAGGCACTCTACATAGGCACGACAAGGATTGACTGTACTCTTACTGGCTGTTACTCAAGTTACACCATAGCAGATTGACTATGCAAGGCAATTAGGAGGCATGCCAGTAAAATGGTTCTACAAATCATTCTCATGGCTCGCTAAGGCAGTTGTGACTGAAAACTGTCGCTATGCCTGTACAAAAGTCCTTCATGGCCACAGCCACCATCTGCAGACCCAGGGTTTGTTATATGATAGTTTCCTTTGAATGCCTAAAATGTGAGAATTGGGCTGAGTTTTGCTTAAGTTGGAAACCATGCCACATTTTGACTGTGGCAACGGGACAGTAAACGAAGGTGAAAGAACAAAAAAAATGAACATAAAGAAGTAAAATGTTTCACACTAGCAATTTTTACTTCATAGCTTCTTGGACAAACAGCACCGTATAGTTATAATTGTGTTACAAGTAACACCTCCAATTAGTCAACATAAATATTGGGACAAAATATAATTTGAGTGGCAATTACTGGCAGGGTTTAACCTGGAAATGTGATTTTTAGCACATTAATTATATCACTCATTTAATGTAGCATTTCTTCATCTGTAAATTAGCTCATAGGTACAACTCTTTAATAGATTCAAATTGAAAAGCATATATGAGCACAAAGCTCATTTTGCCTTTTTGTATCACAGCAGCCTACGACGTGAACTGTAACACTTACAGTGTTGTTGATTTAGCAATTTCAGCTTATTCGACTAAAATTCTAAAATCGCTTAAATGAACAGCATTCACCCTAGTCTGGATCAACGGAAGTACATTTCCAGGATAAAGCCTGGTGCAATGGGGCTTTGCTCTCTGTGTGTTGCCAATCTCAAAATGCATTTGCTACAGGAAACAACAAACTTCGAGCTAGGAAGCTACATGGAAAATGGCAAGTTTTGAAGAAAATTTGGATCCTGCAACAAGGCAGACCTGCTTGGTTCTTTTGGTGAATGATTATAAAGATTTACAAAGAACGTGTTTATGGCATACTATATAACTGGGACATTTTGGGACAGATTGGCGGAATTGCTGTGGACGAAGTACAGACGACGATATACTGGTAAGAGCAAATTACGTTTAACCATGTATCCAGCTAATTTAAATAGCTCATGCTACTGTATTGTGTGAACAGTTAACTTCATCATATTCTTCATATTTTATGATCCGTTTCCTTTTGTGGGGTACGTCTGTTCCACCAAAACAGGTTCCTTCCTTCCCAGACTTTTTTGCAGAGCCACCGTTGCATTGTCCGGAACTTAGCGCCGCCCAAGACGACTGTGATTGGTTTAAAGAAATGTAAACAACCCAGAGCCTATTCTTCTCCTATCCCAGAATGTATCTGTGGTGTAGCCAGACCTTACTCCACAGCGCTGTGGAGACAGGTCTGGCAATGTGAGACTAGCATCCACCCTAACATGTAGAAGCAGCATTCACACAGTCAATCACTGTCTACAACTCTGGTTTACTAGCCTTGCAGTTTCCTGTAATTACTCTTATTACAGATTTAGAGTCCAAATAGCAGATGAAAAAGGGATCAAAACACAGAAGCCAATGCACCCCAAGTGTTAAAGTAAGATCAAAGGAGAGAGATTTATATATATATATATATATATATAGATAGATAGATAGATAGATATTCCAACATATCAACTCAACCATTCTAATTTACCAAATAAGTACAGACTCTACCACTGAAAGTGAAAAAGCAACTAGAGACTTTCAATTCAATATTTGACACACCATTTCTTCTATGCAAACTTTTAGAGAATCCAACTAAGGTGAACATGTTCAATCCATATATTATTTGATAACATGATTGATTGTTGCCAACTGAAAAACACATGAACAAAGCTCAGACAGACCCCTTAATGTCAGTAAGCTGTCACATCATCATGTCAGGAATTCTGTCTTCAGATTGGCTCTAGAGGACTGCCTAGAGTACAATGATTAGGGAGGGGGCAGCCCATCCAGATAAGACGCTCTTCTCTCCAAGCAGGATTTATTTAGGGGGTGACGATAAGGGCGACAGAGTTGGAATACTGTGCTCAACAGGCCAGCCCAGAGCAGAGTTGTAGGGTGCAGGCCAAATGTCACCATCACACAACACAGACCAGGCTTCTATGGGGAAAATTTTAAAGTCCAACAGTGCTACATTTCAGACGCAAAGCAATGCCAGCTCAAAGACTCAGGTACAGAAACATGGCCAGTAAAAGGCTTGCATTGTGCATTCTGACGGAACCTATTACTCATAGCCAAGCATGTTGGCTACTTTATGAGTTAAATGTCCTGATTCACAGCCTTCAGAAACATGAGTCTTCAGTCCACATAATTTTGGTTTATGGGTAGAAAGAAGAGCCCACACCCAGCTACCTCAGAGCTGCCTGCCTGGTCTCAACTCTCTCCAGACGTGCAGAATGGCTTTGGGACACACAGGGAACTCCAGGCCAGTCAAAGACAAGAGGTTATTTGATTAGCATGGAATTTTATTAAGCTGTGGGTGGAGTTGCATGGTGGCAGTGAGAGCCTCAGCAAAAAAGGCCTCCATTCATTGATCAGGCAAGATTGCAAAAAGGGGAAAAAAGAGGAACAACACCCTTGTGTGTATGGCTGCCAGCAGGAACAGTCCCCACAGCTTTTTGCCATTAAAAATGCAGAGCGTGTGCACTTTTAGGTGAGTTTAATTGCCTCTTTCTGCAACAGGATGGGAGGTCACAGAGACTAAGCAAGTTTTCTTTTCAAAAGAAAGCTATATCTACAGCACCCTATACACAAACACTTCAAGTGGGTGGGGTATTAGGACAAGCCCCGTTCCCAAAACAAACTGCCTGATGTTCCTTTGCTTGGCAAGTCAGTCTGTATGCTAATACATCCCATTTCATACAATCAAGATACAGGAGTCATTAATCAAAGAGTAATGATTGAATGTGAACACCACCTGAATGAGTTACAATGGAACTACTACCTGAATGAATTACAATGAAACTACTGTACATGCAGACTCAGAGCTACCAATCATTCTTAATTCGAGCAGTGAACCCAAGGTGTAAACTCAGTCATACTTGCAAACAGAAAATGTTGGTGCCAAGGCCAAGCCCTGAAAATTCACATGAATTGTGGTTTAATCACAATAAAACAGCACAACTGCTGCCATGAGTCATTCAGAACCAAATCCGTGAAAACGCTCAGTGCGACTGTCACCCAAGCTGAAAGGATCCTGATATCAACAAACACTTGACACAACAGCATCCCCTTGGCATCCACCCTATGGTGAGTCAGTTCCTGGGATTGCCGCATGTAATACAAACCTATAAAAGGTGTTGATTTAGGGTTTAGCACGTGGCAGCAGCCGCCTTCTTCAGAAAGGAGTGACATCATAAGTTGTCGCCCATAGACAGGAAGCAATAGCCAGCAAGCAGGTGTACTGATGTAGCTGGGGGCCTGCAGGTTACAACAGGCTTGCACGAAGCCTATCACTTCAAATGAAGCTTAGATAAGTAAATCTAGACAAAATAGCACACCTAACCACCCACTTCCTTGTGATCTAAGAAAAGCTCACTAGTCACATCACAAAGCATTATCAGTTTGTAATTGGTGGCACGGAAACCAATACAGTTGATCAGATCTATTAACATGATTTGTTTTAACTGGCCTTACCAAATAACAATCTGACAAAGTGTGTCTGCATTGTGGAGAACGGAAACGTTGTCATATGTCAGTCTCGTTCAGTTACCATTGCTTTTTAATACGTTATTGAATCTAGTTTATCAAGTATTGACAGTACATCACCACATTGTTTTGGCTGCGAGTTTATGAATGTAGGATACCAGAGTTTCAAACTGTTGATTGTTGTCTTTTCGTAAAGACAACTAAATTAATATATACGATCACAAACAGGTGTTTGAACATAACTGAAGTGTGAGAAGCAAACTGGCCTGTCTGCGTCAATATCACCACATTCCTTCAGTGACAATTGAGACGACTTGTTGGTCTCGGAAAGAATTTCTGCTCCAAGGAGTAACGTTAACGTTAGACTGACCCCGAATGGTTGACTCGCTAGCCGCCGAGCCAGCTAGCACGCTCAAACTTACCAGGAGACAATCTGTGTTTATTTCTGACTTTGGGTCCTTCAACATGGCATCGATTTTGTCAAATCGAGCCGCCACACTTTCCCCAGCAGACATTTTTGCTGTTAAACTCAGCCCCGATGTTGGGTTGTGAACAAAAACAGCTCACTGGTGAGGCAGGAGGCTGGCTAGCTAGCTTTAGCAGCCAGCGGTAGCTAGCTAGCCAAATGTTCCTTTCTTCGTGTGAACTTTACACCGCAGCACTTCAAAGAAAATACATCGTTCTCCTCGAGCTTTCACAAACGATGAAACGTTTAAGATTGCGTTGAATGTACAAAAGCCACATTTTCAGAGTCGAAAGATATTTTCCCAGTATGAGTGGCAAACAACTTCAGTGGCAAAAGATAAATGCGGCGACAGATTAGTCAGCCTCCGCAGGATGCCACTGAGGATAAGAGCTTAAAATGTTGGTGCATCCGAACAAATGGCAATTCAAAGTTAAATGTAATGTCAATTTGAAAAGCACAGTTCGTGGAAAGGTTAGTCCATGTCCGTTGCCATACTGTTCCAGGCCCTTGCAGAAAACGACAATAGATTCTGACAGCTCAAAAGTAGAAGTGGTGGGAAAAAAACTTCTGCTTCTTCCAAATTTCGATCAGTTTAAACACGGAGTCGTTACAACATTTAACGGCGGTCCTTCCGCTGCATCCCGTGCGTTGTCATTGATTGTCGACTATTTCCCGTCCACACTGCTTTATCTCTCAGATCGAAGGCATACAAATCGGATTTAAAAGTGTGTTAGTTCTCGGAAAAAAAAAGCAGACTATGCCCGATTTTCTCCCACAGCCTGACCAACATGTCCGCCTTCCTGTTCAAACACCCCGGAGAAGCTACTTCAAAATGTCAAGTACTGCGCATGCGCCCTGTCGAGGCGCATTCAAAGAGTTCACAGACTTATATGATGGCAACGTGTTGCGGTTCCTAAATGTTACAATGTAAACGTAAAAAAATAACATCACAGGGAGAAGAAAAACATAATATACGGTAATTAATAGTTTTAAGCTTTCCAGAAGTTAAAATGTTCTATTATATTCAGTGACTGAAATTATCCACGAGTTACTGATGCTCTTGGTTATATATATATATATATATATATATATATATATATATATATATATATATATATATATATATATATATATATAGGCTATCTCTCTATCTAGGCCTATCTGTTGCAAAGGCTCCACTTTTTGTTTTTTAGAAATGCTTGCTACATAATAACTGTTACCTTTAGGACTTTCGCAAGTTAACACCAAGGATCGAATCAAATGTCAGACATACTTTAAAAATAGATTTCAGTTATTTCTTTCTCCTTTCCTTCTTTTCAGCAGTGATCCTCTTCTGTGTTTATTCTGCATGTCACTCAACAGAGGGCAGTATTGTACAACTTTTATGGTGAGAACTCAACTCACTTGAGTAGGAACTTGAGAGGCCTTGACTCAATGTATCAGTTCTTTATTTCTGTCAGCAGAGGGAGATGTTTTAACCTGAGAGACCATAAATGTACGGTATGTATGTATGTATGTATGTATGTATGTATGTATGTATGTAGGCTATGTATGTATGTATGTATGTATGTATGTAGGTATCCTATATCCTATATGTATCAGTGAATTAATGATTCATACTTCTTTTTTTTACTTTGTTTGCATGTTTGATTTATTTATTTTGTCTAGGCGTATTTATTTATTTAATTTCTTTCTTAGTTCAGTCATTTTTGCTGTCTGTCCATGACTTCGTGAGATGGACTGTTTCTGTTGCTTTAAAATCGCAGTAGCCTATAACGTATAGTGGAATATTTCATATAGGCCTAGGTTATAATGTAGCCTAATATTGTAATATTAATAACTATAACGCCTGACTCTGCGACCTCCTCCTTCCTGCGCATTTAAACTTAATTTAGCCTAGCCTACTCATTTAACTGGTTGATTTGCTAGTCATCTTAACGGGTTAGCCTACGTTTGTGACGTAAACCATTCATGTTGTGTTCCTTTGGTTCCTCGGAGCAACAAGCTGAACTGAACCAAACGGCAGGCTACATACGGTAATTTGATTTCGTGACGTCACTTGGCGGCTCCCGCAGATCAGCTGTGGCAGGGCAGAGAGACCAGAGCAGCAGCAGTGGAGTGGTGGCGTTCAAGCCAGGAACGCAGTTTTAAATACTCAGACCCGATTCTACGTGGACATGGCCGTGTAACGCGTTTCCGTGCGGAAAAAGGTAGGCGTGCATGGTGCTGCTTTTCTGTGTCCTCACACTTGCCTAAAATCACATGTCACAAGAAAGCATGTTAGTGATCACAAACAGGATCAGTCTGGTAACGCTCTCCGGGGGATGGTCGCCCTGAAACATGGGGTCGAGTCACTGGGGCTGAAACAGCTTTAACGGCTTTAAGTTAGTTTCAGCAGTGAATGAAGAAACTGTAGGGTGTATTACAGGAAAGAAGTAATTTAAATATTTAACGAGAGGCACTTATGTATACTTAAATCATAAGCAAAGTATTTCAGTAAGTTTGCATGCTCGGAAATACTGCATTAATATATATATTTTTAAACCTTTTTTTTGTTTCATTATTTGCTGCATTATATCCGCACACATTTAACACGCATTGGCTAATGTAGTGACTGTCAAGGCCCAAATGTGTGGAACCGACCTACGTCGCCGATTGACGTTTAGTAATTAACATGTCTTGCAGTGTAATGTGAACGACAGTGTGTAAACTTTTGTAACAGAAAATAAGTCCAGTGAAACCTTATTTTAGATCATCAGTCAAATCATTTATCTTATGGGTAGCCTATTTAAAGAATTGTAGATCAATGATGTCTGTGCTGCTAAAACTAGATTGTATCATATAATTATTACATTTTTAAAAAATGTCACTGCTGCTGATTAATAGTTGTTAACAAAGTCATGTCAAGTTGGATATATCTTAAACCAGGCAACTAATTTACATGTTTGTCTGTTGAATACTGTTACAGTTGGCCTAAGGCTCAGTGTTGAAACAGGCATCAGCAGCTTAGATAAAGTCCCATCAGATAACCAGGACAAGGAGATGTTTTTGGTGGTTTGTCATTGTAATTACAGGCAGACCAGTCCGTCTTGACTGCATCTAATCTGCCATTCCTCATGTTTTATGTCCCGAAGGTTGCATTCCTCCTGTCTGCAGTCTCCCAAGTATTTACTTTCAAAATATAATTAGAGCTAATGATAATTACAATGCACATTACAAGATCATACAAACTACAGCAGAGTAGTTCATTTTACCACATGCAGCGAGCTTACTGATGACAATGTCAAATACTGAACAGCCACTTTTCATGTTAAAGCTGGATTTTTCAACAATTTATAGGCCGCGAGCAGGAATTTTGAGCTTTCAAATATTTGTATTCATGATTAGAAATATATAAAAGCCTGATTGTTGCTATTAACTGCAGTCATTTTTGACATTAATGGTTGTCTTCTGCAACTAAACATCCTGTGAAAATCGACTAAAAAGAAACATAATTTACGTCAGACAGGTACAGTGTCACGTGAGTACATGCTCTGTACGAGGAGTGTGGATTGAGAATTCGCTGGGTGGCCTGTCTCACCTAGAGCGCACACAGCCCTGTCAGAGAGGGCAAGGGCTGGAGGGGTCAGGGGGCTCTGAACGCTGACCATCTGGCCCTTGGGGGGCTGGTTTCCTCCCTGTATGTCTTTGTTCCCGGGGAACAATTGGGAGTTAATCTGGGTGGAGATAAGTAAGGTCCCTGTGACACCACTCCTGCGCTCGAAAGGGTTTCTCTCTTTAGCCTTGAAGGAAACATCTTCCATGTTGCTTTGTGAAGGCTGTGAGTTTTTGAGGTCTGGCGGTGGGCGTTTTCTTTGTGATTGTGGCATCTTAACCTTTTATTTCTCAAACATGAGTAATATGGCAGTCAGCTGGATATAGTTTTGAAAACAGAAATTTGTTCCTAAAATCTGTCTGACCCTCATTCATTATTTCCCTTTTCACGGGAGAGTTTTTTGTAAACTCATATTGAAAATGGCTTTAACCTTTCAGTATGTCATTGATGAGAAAAACGCATGCAGGTTATCTCCTTGTTCAGGAAAATATACACTTTTAGCCATTACAGTATAATCAACCAAATTGAGATATAGACTACCTACAAAAAATTAAGCAATCTAGTTATGGATCGTCCCTCAAAAGATGCCCTCATTAAAATAAGTATTCATATTTTTAGCATGCTGTTTTTTGAACCTATTATCTTTTTTGTGTCAATGGTTCGCTCTCTATTTTTTGCATCATTCACAGTGTCATTTCTCACATCTCACATTTGTACATAAGGCAATTTGTCACCAGGGTAACAGATTGATTTATGTTCTCTCATTATTCCCTCACTTTCATTTTGAGCACATCTACTCTTTTTCTGTTTATGCCCTGTGTTTGCTCAGTTGGCCCTCAACGTTTGTGTTTATTTTCTGGGCGAAAAAAGAAGATGCATGTTCATTTGAAACCCAACACTTTTCATTCACGCTAATTATCGCTCTCTGTTATGACAAACTAGTGTGTGATTAGTCACTCGGCTTTGTGTTTGCTGTCATAACAAAAAGCCATACCTAACAATTGATTATCAATCCAGTCAGTATTAAAGAGGTTCCAGTTTCTGCCATGGCTTCAGCCAGCTCCAGAAACATATCATTTTAAATATTGATCAATGATGCACCCTCACATACCATTTACAATACAAATTTAATCACACAAACACCACTGGGACTAGTCAGCGATACAGACAGATGCTTCTCTTGATCTTTTCAGAGGTACTTCTGAGTGATCGTGGGCTGAGTACAGATGGTACAAGCGACTAAATCCCAACTAGAGAGATCAGTGCTATTGTTTCACACTTTTCTAAGAGTGATGTGGCACGACCCACAAACCAGGTGGTCCTCAAAATAGCCGTCATTCATCAAACTACTGAGACAGAGGGCAGACCAAATCAAATTTTCCCTTTTTGCCACATGCTTATGTTGTCATGGAGATATACTGGTGTCATTAAAGCACACTCTATGATCTCAAAGTAGATAATCAAATATTATAATAATAAAAAAAATAATAATACTAATATTAATGGAAGACATCTTCTTTTAAAAGTAGCAATACAACAGTGTAAAAATGCTCCATTACCAGTAAAAGGCCTGTATTCAAAATTGTAAGTGTTATCAGCTAAATGTAAAAGTATTTATTATGTAAAAATTGGCCTCTGTGACTGTTAATTACTACATATCATATTATTGAAATATTAATACAGTTGCATTAGTGTGTGAGCAGCATTTTAATGTTGCTAATTCTAACTGCTTTATATAGTGTTATCTATAATCTGTAAGAATGCATTATATTCTATATATAGATCATATATGTTGTGTGTAAAACATTAAGCTGCAAAGTAACATATAATATATAACATATACATATAAATGTAGTGAAATAGAAGTACCTTTTTTAAAATTCAATCCCAGTTCTCTTATCTCTATTTGTGTATTCATTTCACCACCTAGCAAGATATCTGTATTGCTATAGTAGTAACAGTGTCTAATGTAAGTCAGAATCATTCCATTAAGTTATGCAGGCTGCTCAAAATCTAAACAGAATAGATAGAATGACGTTATTACCACAGCGAGGACATTGCATATCAGAGATCGGCTGAACTGTTTAATGGTTGTTTTCAAGAAATGTCAGAATATAAAAAAATAAAAAAAAACATCTCCTTGCTGATCTACAGAGCCAAATGTGTTCCGTATGGATGCCAGTAAACTTTTAACCTGTCCTTTTTTATTGAGGGTCAAGAATGGCAGGAACATCGTGTTCACTGATAGTGTGTATAAAAGAGAGACAAATATTCACAGACTGTAATGGTAGTGTCAGGGTTGTGTTTTTCTGTCTGTAGCGGGGAGTCAGAGCTTCATGTAAGTGATATTATTCAAAAGCAGTCATTTAAACAGTTTGCTGTAATTGTGTGTGTTGAACCACTCATTTTACCTAAATCAGAATATAAGATTTATGCAATGTTTTGCTTCTTGCTGTCTTGTCTAATATTGTTTCCATGGAGCAAAATGCATCAAAGTATTTTAGAAAGTGGTCATCTTCTCCTGCTTTGGCCTTTTAAAATGATCAAATCTCTCTTCAAAAATGCAGCATAAAAGAGGAGGGAGGGAAAAGCGCAGATAAGGTCTGTAGAACATGGGGAGGCTGAGGAGGGGAAGAGATGGGAGAAGAGGTTAAAACAGATGTGGGGGTGATGACGAGTGAAACAAGGCAGCTGGATGCAGACAGAAAGTGACATACAGAGCAACATTTTTTTAATTCACCCTCACACTTGTAGCTGGACAGCTTAGTGGATGGACACACAGTAAGGGTGGAGTGTGTGCAGGGTGGAGGACAATGTGACACAAACTGTATGTACTGTATAAAGGTGCATGACGGTCAACAATTGGATCATTGAAGCCAATCTGACAAAGGCCTTTGCCCCTCCCCCGGCTGAAAGGAGATGTCAAAGGTCTGTGACCTCTTCCATTTATGTGCATTGATCCCCCTGGTGGGGGTGGGGCTTCCTCCTCAAAGCCCTCCACTATAAGCTGTTATATCTTAGTTTCACCTGCAGGAACCGGAACAATTTTATTTTATTTCCCTGAATTGTTTTATTTACTTCATTCTTGTTTAAAACTAGCTGTGTAGCTGTTGAGCAATACACTTGGGCATTGCAATAAACAGATAGCATAGTGAAAAAAGTAAAGCACATTTTAAACATGAGATGGAATTGAATTTATTTTAAAAGCTACTACACATTTAACCCATAGTCTCATTGCTCCTTGCTCTTGTTATATTAGCTCAGACGTTGCATGTGGTTACCTCACACTCATCAACTTCATAGCTCGGTTGAGCAACATTCCCTTGTATTTGAATTGTGTTACTGTAAAGTTACTACTCTACGTGCTTCAAATTGCTAATCTGACGCACCAGATGGTTTGT
The DNA here is from genome assembly GCF_031162955.1 of Sander vitreus. NCBI lineage: Eukaryota > Metazoa > Chordata > Actinopteri > Perciformes > Percidae > Sander > Sander vitreus. The sequence continues at coordinate 15,201,569 of NC_135866.1, forward strand.
TTACACAGAACCATCAGGAAAGCTGTCATTGGAAACTGTTTGGAACAAGTCCCCCAAACCATATACTGTAGATTATTTATTTATTCTTACCCTGTAATACGACCCACAAGAGCATTTTCCATTCTCATATCTAAACCAGAGGACGTAAAGGCCACGGTTTTAAACGCATCGTTAACTTTGTGAAATGGTCGCAGTTTTAGTGGTTTGGGTTAGAATCAGACGTTACTTCACTTCCGGTAACGCACGTGATGCTGAACTTGACGTAGCTCTGTTTGTTCCGTTTGTTAGTTGGACACTAGAGGCCGCTGCCACTATAAACATTAATATGAGTTATGAATTGCGGCTTGAACAAACAACCTATGGGAGTGTTTTTTGGAGGGAAGGACAGTCTCATTTGGAAAACAGCAGGCATTTTCAAAAAATACCTGGCAGGTGATTGGATAAATCTGTCTATCACGTGATATGTGAGATATGCAGTCCCACGATTCTCATGTGATCTTGTGATATCGCGAGAATCCAGCTGCCGTGCAAGGTAATCAAATTGCCCCTCTGGGACAAATATGGGCAGCTAAGGAGGTATGCAGCTCCGCCACCATTGGTACATGAGTGTGCATGAATGGGTGAATGAGAGGCAAACTTGTAAAGCACTTTGTCCATTAAGTTAGAAAAGTGCTATATAAATTTACCATGAGAGTTTTTGAATTGAACATACTATCTGAAGAGTCATTACCTCTTAATTCAGAACAAACTTTTTGTCAATATATGTCTGGCCATGAATTTGTGCTCTGGGTGTGAGTCTACTTCACGCCAATGCTTTAATGGCCTACTCAGAAGGGGAAAGGGAAACCTGTGAGGATGAAATTCCTCTAAGCTAAAGAAAAAAATGCCTTTCTTTCTCACAGCCTTAGAATGTGGCTTTTAGTGATGGATGATTGGAACTTAGAGTCAGGAAGGTAGGACATGCAATATGTAGGAGTACAGCCAAAAAAGACTGGCCTGAACATCCTGCTCTTTGTTGCAAGAGAGGCTTGGGATGCTAATTGTGTGTGTCTGTGTGTCTGTGTCTGTGTGTGTACATTTATGCGTGAGTGGAACATGACCCCAGTAGATGGCACTTCCTGTTGTCCTGTTAGTTATCTCTGATTCTGACATGCATGGCAGGTTCTTATCTGTCACCGCTGGATCTCCTGATTGACTAAGTGAATGACTCAATGAACCCATTCATCCATTCCCTAGTTTATTTACTGGTAAGCCCTCATTTTCTATAACATTAATATTACTTATTCCTTCATACAACTCTTTTCATGGCACTGTTACAAAGTATTTGTAAAGCTATCTAAATACAAAGCTTAAATAGTTGTACGCTCCAAATCTGTACCTCCATTGGGCTCATTTTCTCTGTACTCCCAGTCCTAGATCAAAGTTGAAATAGCTCCCTGACAGAAATGACTGGAACATGTCTGGATGTGCCCCCAAGTTGTTCGTCGGGAAGCGTGTCCGGAGCAAAGTCAAAGGGTTGCCATTAAGCCTGTGTGTGTGTGTGTGTGTGTGTGTGTGTGTGTGTGTGTGTGTGTGTGTGTGTGTGTGTGTGTGTGTGTGTGTGTGTGTGTGCGTGCAGGGGAGTGATGGCATGTCAAGGTGAAGGAGGAATTTCAGTCTTTTGTTCCTTGAGTTGAACTCTTCATTTGCAGCCGTAATAAACAAATGAGGTTAATAACCCGACACTTGAGTCCTTGCATTTTGCATCGCATCACAGCAGGATTGTGGCATGAAGTGCTTCTCTCATGTCTACGGTGTTCCTTCTTTGTTTTGGATCAACCTCTTGGATTTTTGCTGGCTCCACTATATCAATGTATCATGATGAAGAGCAAAGTGTGCATGTGTCTCCGTGGAGAGCTCTTTGTAATATATCCTCATTCTTGCCATTGAAACCTGGAAAGCCTCCAGCTGAGAATCCATTATTGCACAGTACTGTTATGGAACAGTGTGTTCTCACAGGGTGTACTGCTGTATCCCCTCCGCCCCCCTCCTGTGCAAAGATGCCAACCCCAGTGGAACAGTACCTGCAGCCAAAAATGCTTACATGTTCTTTTTAAAGATTACAGTGTGTGCCACAGACTAGATCAAAGTGCAGATGGGAAGTTAATGTGTTTTAGGTTGAATTTCATTGTTTTGGCCTTTGCTACAAGTGTCAGATTATTTTGCAAAGGAATACGACGCTTGAATAATTCATCACAATGTTGGGTTTCTATCTAGTGATTAACGTAGCAGTTAGACACATCAGTGACAATCCTCTTCATTTATTATTTTACCTGTATTGTGCTTTTAATCCGTGCCAGCTGAAACACTTTCAGAAAGGCTTTGTTTTGCATTACATGCCATAACTAACATAAGTTAGATGACTGAGGTATACTGAGATAGGACAGATGTGCAAAATGTATGTGTAATACCCTTGCCTTTCTTTCACGCTCATTTTGAGTTGTTTTGAACTGTTTTCATGAGTAAAAGTCTAATGTCAGCCTTGCTAATTTTAGACCCGTCACATACGGTTGATGATTAAATGAATTGTATTAAATAAGTTACAAATAATGAAACATCCTGCAGTGTTGTGTATCTTGGTATTGTTGTTTGGAAGTGGCAGGATGTGTGCTAACAACAGCTGGAAACACTCAGGCTTGTAGCCAGATTTCCCACATCACCCAAACACACACACACACACACACACACACAGATGCACAAACACCATCCAAAACAGGCCATTCACTCTCTCTGACTCTCCCTCCCTCTTCATATTGAAACACAAGGTCAGCGTGTGTTGATGCTGCCAGGATTTGTGGGGGAGATGGCTGTCTGTAGCAGAAGGCTTTTCCATAGGCTGTCTCAAGCTGTCCAAGGCTACGGTGACCAAGACCCGGTCCTCAGGTCCTCCCTGGCAGGGAGGTCATTTTCTTTCTCTCTCTCTCTCTCTCTCTCTCTCTCTCTGTCTCTCTCTGTCTCTCTCTCTCTCTCTCTCTCTCTCTCTCTCTCTCTCTCTCTCTCTCTCTCTCTCTCTCTCTCTCTCTCTCTCTCTCTCTCTCTCTGTGTCTCTCTCTCTTTTTATTTTCTGTGTGCACATTTGCAACTCAAGCCCAACCAGGAAAAAAGTACAGTATGGAACAGTAATGAAAATTAGGACTTCTTTATTGATTTCCTCTGTAGATCTGTGTATTGCCTTGCTGATAAAATCAATAGCATTAAAACACAGATTAGCATTTTCAGCTTATCAAATGAAACCAGGTGTGTGTGTGTGTGTGTCATTTGTTTCATGTCAATTGAAGCCTTGGCTAAAAAGAAGACAGATGTGTGTGTGTGTGTGTGTGTGGGGGGGGTGCTTTCTACATATGTGGCTCATGTCATATAGTCATTTATTTGCATTCAGTCCTTTTCTTAAAACAGTACACAGACAGGTGATAAAATACAAGAAACACATGAGTAAATGCGATGAATAACAATTACCGTTGTAATTACCTGATCTCAGTCCAGTTGAATGAACTGTTAGGAGATTTTGGAGCAGTGCGTTAGGCAGTACTTTCCACCGTCATTAAAACGGCAAAAAAAAGAATATCTTTTGGGAGATTGGTGTTCATCCCTGCAGCTGATTTCCAGAGACTGTGCTAAGGAGCATTGCAGCTTTTCTCAAGGGCACGTGGTGGTCTAACAACTTTAATCTTAGAGGGTGGCACAACTTCACCTACTTCCAAGGATAAAAAAAAAAAATTCCAGCAACACATAGAACAACTTTATTGTAAGACCGATGCATTTTGGCTTGTGGCCTTCATCACGACCCATTCACACCAGCAAAAGAAGATCCAGCGATTTTCCGCAGGGCTGTGCGGTGGTGGGAGCGTCACTGAAATGACCCATTTGTGTGACGTCCTGCTGTGTTCTTTAACCCCCCAATGTAGCACAAGTAGACTATATATTTCGCAATTACTGTTTTCCTAAGGATTGTTTATAGATCTCGACATTTCTGACCGCACTTGGCCGCGAAGAAAAGAGACATAGGGGCTGTGCTTTGTTGTTGCAGGAAACAGTCAGCTGTTACACAAACTGCTAGGTAGTTCAGTGCTTGTGTTTAATTTTGTACCGCATCGTGTTTAAAAATTTTCTTATGGCAGTGACAGAGGCAATGGTGTTTCCTGTTTACTGTACGGTACTCTCACACTGCCTCAAAACGGACAGCAAAGTCTGATCGCCGGTTACATGATTGGCCACTGCAGCATGACGTCGTTGCGTTTCTCCAAAAGTTGAATCGGTTTCACCGTTTTTTCCTGCTTTTTTTCTTGTTATCCATTTAGTTTGTGTATTTATGCCTTTTTTGTCTCCTTTCTGTGGACTTAGCAGTACAGAATGCAACCTTAGTCACTGTAGGGAGATACAGATGTTTTTAACAGAGCCAGGTTAGCTGTTTTCCCATGTTTCAAGTCTTTTTGCCAAGTTAAGCTAATATGCTGCTGGCTGTAGAGTTATTTTTTAGAACAGATATGAAGGTATTGATCTTCTTGTCTGTGCCTCTGCAATAAATGGCAATGGCAAACTATTCCTTTAAATTGACCTGACTCATTTATGCCAACATACATACATAATAAAGTTGGATTAATTCCACTTTATTATGTTTAGACTGTTGCAGAGGGTGTAACAGTAGAGCTGAGAGTGAAGTTGGGTGGCTCTACTGTCTTGCTGTGCTGGCATTGATTAAAGAAGATTATTTAGTGGCCGGGTTAGCTCAGTTGGTAGAGCAGGCACACATATATGGAGGTGTATACCTCGGCGCAGAAGGTCCAGGGTTCGACTTTGACCTGAGACGATTTTCCTGCATGTCATTCCCCTCTCTCTCCTCTTTCATATCTATCTGTTCTTTCCATTAAAGGCTGAAATGCACCAAAGAAAAGAAAAGAGGATTATTTAAAGAGAAACCCAAGTGTATTACTCACAGCCCAGACTAACTGGAGAATGCTACCCATCATGAATTTAGAGTTGGAAAAATATCTAGTTTAGATGAACTTGCTTTGTGCTTAGGTACGATAATTATCACTTTTAAGATAGTGCCAGACTGATAAGTAGGGACATTTTGAAATTCACTTTGTAATGGGCCACTTATCAGCACTTCAGCACCCTGGCTGAAGAAGGAACACATTTGAACATATTTATTTAAAATGCCGATCACTTTGCACCTGATTTCCGTATTAACCATTATGTCTGCCTGGTACCCCACATTGACAAAGATGCCCTGTCTTAACTGACACATCTGCCAGTTGGTAAAGTATCTCATCTCTCAGAGGGATCTTTGCACCAGGCCTGAATAGGTTTACTGTCACTTTTTCTCATCAGCAAGGTTTGTGTGTGGGGTCAAGCCCTCAACAAAGGATTGCTGTGCTTCCATTGTCCCATTAAGACAAGAAAAGAGTCCTGCTGATGCCGTGGCTCTTGCTGCAGTAAGGAGGACTGATAGGATTTAAGTGTGGGTCCTGTCACCGTGGGCAACCTGGTGCTTATTAATCTGAAGAGTGGGCGGTAATGGAGGGGATGTGGCAAGGGTGATAGTAAGAGTAAGGGTGATAACGGGGGTGGGGTGCTGCTGATGCAGCAATGCCGCCTGGGGTCAGGAAGAGGGACATGATGGATACAGCTGATCGCCCGGTAAGGAAGTTTTGGAGGAGGCTCCTTCGTCAGGACATTGAAAAGCCTCTTTATCACGGCGTCACTCAAATGGATTCAAGGTGGCTGAGACTTTTTTCAGGAAGGAAAAGAAAGGAGAGGTCCTGTTGTGAAAGGTTGGTCTCTCTCTGGACGCCTGATAAACACAACAGATCTCTTTCTTATGTCCTCTCCATTAGCGCTCAGTGCTCCTGCGTGGCTTAATTGAGTTAGTGTGTCAGTTGTGTGAACTTTTCAGGAAAGAACTTTGACTGAACTTTGAGTGGATCGCCTGTCTTTTGTATCATCTACTTGTATTCGGGAGGCGGGGGGGTACAGTATCCACAGACACAGAAGCTTTATCTGCAACCTGTCTTCAACATTTCTAGAGCAGTGTGGGGCAGCAGCTAATGGCTATTTTTATAATCGATTAATCTGCTAATTATTTCTCAATTAAATAATTAACCATCTATAAAATGTCAGATACAAAATGTCATTTTCAGTTTTCTAAAGCTTACTTTCACAAAGAAAGGCAGCAAATTCTTATATTTGAGAAGCTAAATCCAGCTTTTGTTGAGTATTTTTTCCTTGTAAAAAGGCTTAAAATTATTACTTGATTACTTGAATATAGTTGCCAATAATTGTTTTTGTTGATCATTCAACCGATTGACTAATTGTTTCAGCTCTAGAATAGGGTACTTTGGGGTACTGATCGAAATGTTTTTTATAGAATTGTGTATGAAAAGGGGTACAAGTACTTAAAAGCGGTCATATTGTCTTCTTCAGTATTATACAGATATTTACTTATTTAGATCATGTTATTAAAGATGTTCTCTCATTTCTCCTATACCTGTTTTGTATACAGGCAAGCATACAACAGATAAATAATGATAAATGAAGTTTCCAATAACAGTAATATTTTTTCCTGCAATAAATACTAAATGGCATAGTTCTTTCACAATAACCTTTGTTGGAAATGATCAGGAAAATATTCAGAAATGACATAACCATGAAATAAAGTGAAGATCGTAAAAATGTGGTTGAGATAAGATTATTTTGAGACCAAAACAGAGGTTAAACAATACAAAACTGGATGGGCTTAAAAGAGGGCTCTATTCTTTACTCCGTTACTGTTACTTTATATGGTATGTGCCCCTCGGGAATTCAATAAAGATATGTTTAAAAAAATAATAATTAGTTCTAAAATCCCCCATTATCATTACGTCCTCAGTGCCTCAGTCTGTCTGATGTGATGTGGAGTGCAGCTCAAAGCCAGCCCCTTGGAAACAAAACCTGACCCCTTTGCTCGTTATGTCATCTGATAAGAGCTAGTGTTTTGATAGTGTTGGCCCTCTCAACGTGATCCATGGCTCTCCTTTTACACCCCATAACAAACAGGGCTGTCTAAACAACAGTTTATGGCCAGGACAAGGCCTGGTCAACCATCATCAAAGATCTACTCTGGGATGAGCCATTAGGTGTGGACCAGATGTTAGGAGAAGCAGTGGCGATGATGGATGATCAATTTTCATATCTCAGTGTAGGATTAAAGGCTATGGATAAGAATAAGTGAATTAATGTATAATGAACTTCATGTTAGTCTTTTTTTTTTAAGCCATAAAAGGTTAGGGATTATTTTGCCAGTCTTGGAATAAAAATATAAATCTTTAGAGAATGTATTTTGACCCGGTAAAATCTAGCAACTGTTTTTTTTCTTCTCCTTGCCTCCTCTTGCCCTTTACCATTGACCAGTGTTTGACCACTGCTTGTGACAGCTTTACAGTATGAGATCTCATTGTTGTCTTATTCAATATGGCTTCGCTGAATAAGTCCATAAATGCATTAGGGTCCTGTGTCTCTCCCTGTTGTTCTGACTTAGGTGAACTGACGTTCAACCCGGCAGCGTTGTAAAATGCAGATTGGGTTCACTGACAGGCCTTCCATTTTATTACACGGTCATGAACAGCGTTGTAAACTGTCACTCATCCTTCACTTTCATTCAATTATTCTATCAGGAATAACAGCCATGAGAACTGACCTCTGCTTACTGCTCACATTATCCAAGAACTGACAAGACATGGTGGAATTTTAACTTTTTACATGTTCTTACATTCTGTAAAATGTGTAAAAGGTGAAAACATGAGGTTTGTTATGGCTGAGATGCCCCAAAAAGCCTTTAAAGGACTATTTTTACCTTTTAGGAAAATAAGATATGTGGTCAGGATTTAAAATATAATCACACCTGGCGAGAGATTGTATTAACTTCATTACTAGAAAATGTTTTTTTAAATCAATCATCCAAATGCATCATTTGGTCAGCCGTGTCAAGTCAAAACAATTGCAAAGGCATCATTTTAAGTTGAGCTGAAACAATTATTTGATTAATTGATTAGTCGTTTGATAAAAAATGCCAAACATTCTCCTATTCCAGCTTCTCAAACGTGAATATTTGCTGCTTTTCACTTTTTTTGTGATATTCAAAAGATAAAATAATTAACTAATTTATCGATAAAAAATAATTAATAATGAAAATTATCATTAGTTGCAGCCCTACAGTATTCTAGAGCCCAAGAACAAGTTTTAGGGTTTTCTGGTTGTGTCGGTCATGATTCGAACACCTAAAACTTTTACTGCACTCATGGTTCAAGTTAAAGTGTGTGTATGTGTATATATATATATATATATATATGTGTATATATATATATATATATATATATATATATATATATATATATATATATATATATATATATATGTATGTATGTATGTATGTATGTATGTGTATATATGTATATGTATATATATATATATATGTATATGTATATATATATATGTGTATATGTATATATATATATGTGTATATGTATATATATATATGTGTATATGTATATATATATATATATATGTATATATATATATATATGTATATATGTATATATATATACATGTATATATGTATATATATATACATGTATATATATATATATATATGTATATGTATATATATATATGTATATGTATATATATATATGTGTGTGTGTGTGTATGTATATATATATATATATATATATATATATATATATATATACATGTGTGTATATATATATATATGTGTGTGTGTATATATGTATATATGTATATGTGTGTGTGATATATATATATATATATATATATATATATATATATATATATATGAATGAATGTATGAAACTAAATTAGATTACTGTCACTTATTGAACAAAAACAAGAAACATTTTCTATCAAGTTATAATACTGGAATATAAGTTATAATATATACTATAATTTTACTGTGAACAAGTAGAGTCTAAATTGTTATCCATGAATTGGCTTCTTTTAACAAGGCTTGTTTTCCATTTGTGCTGCATCAGTTATCTGTTTGGTGGACCTCTGCCATTAAATGATGCTGGCTTTTGTCTGTGGCTGAGATTTAGTTTAAGGTTAAATACCTTGCCCTTAAACTCATCCGCTGGGCCAGAGTGTGTGGCAAGGTCACCACTTCAATCAACCTAGTGTTAACACAAAGGCCTCTTGTCCCCTAATGAATTAGCGCTACAGTTCCTCAGAGAGTCACTACACCGCCCTACAGCCCCTTGCAGGCCTTCCCAACCCTGCTGCCATTTCACACGCATCCCCCAGCCCCTAATTTTGAAATGAGTTTTATAACTGGACAGTAAACTTCCAGTGGCTTAATGATGATGACTTCTTCATCTGCCCAAATGCTCCTTTTGTCCACCCCTCCTCAGGCCCTGTACCCTGCCCCCGTTCCCTCTGGTCACACCAGGCCTTAAACCCTGGTTCACCCCACTTTATAGGTCCACAGATAATCCCCAGAACACACACACACACATACACACATACACATGCACACATACACCCTCAGGCTATTATCTCCACTGAGCCCTGCTCTTTCTCCTTCTCCCCCTCTTTCTCTCTGTTGCTGCTGACTTCAGCAATGGCATTCAGCTGGAATGTTTGCCTTTGTTTGTGTGTCTCATTGGAAAGCCATGAATGACCTTAGCTCATCTGCTATCCTCACTAGCACCACTTTGCACTTCAGGGCCCAGCAGGTAGTCCCGAGGAGCGGGAGGAGGGGGTTTCGAAGAAGGTTGTGGGGCTTTTATAAGTAAATTACAGCCGTGGACTGCCACCCGGATAGTAAACAACAGTGCGAGTCCTCACACGTTCGGCGTCAGGTAGCCCACGTAGAGCGGGTGGAAAAGGGAATTCTGTTGCGGGAATTTTCACATGGTGGCAGTTTTGTTTTCTTGTTTTGTTTTTTGACAATTGAGCTGCAGGATTGTTTTCTCATTATAGTAGTCAGACGTGCTAATTAGCACCTTGGTTGCTGTACTTCCTCCCCACCTGATGCTCATCTCTCATCTCTTGATCTGTCGGCTGAACCTCCTCGACAGAGTTCTTTTTTCTTCTTCTACAGTATTAGATGTTAGATGTTATGTAATCTATAGAAGCCATACTGTGCTAGGTTGGACAGGTAGGTTACCTACTCTCAACAACTGTCATGTGTTGCATCATGCTGCTCATTATCATTATGCATATACTTTCCTGTATTCATTCAGTTTATTCATTTTGCAATTACTGTATACCTGTCCACCATAAATGTATATTATTTTCTTTTATACATGTATATTTTATCCTTATATTGTAACGTCTGCACTATTTTAGATTCTCTTTTTTTTTTTTTTTTACTTGCATCTTTTTCTTAATACATATTTAATGAGCATTGTTGGAGAGGGCTTAAGATCTAAGTTTTTCATTGACAGCCACTGCTTCTCTGTAATTGTTGTGCACATGACCATAAATAACTTCAAACTTGCTGAGTCAGCTAACACAAAGCTGTGGCGCTCCTCTGGGAATCCTAAGAGAGGAAGAACCCTTCTCTCCAACCCCCTCCACATTTAAGAGCATCAAGCCCAAGATCTTCCAGAACCGCCCACAGCTGATCGGGTGCCTTGTCTTTCCTCAGGTGGCGGTGGCAGGGATACTTCCCCTTTGTCAGAGACTTTAACAGGAGCTCAATGCAGCGGTGAAGGATGGGCTTGGGGGCGGGAATGCATTCAATCCACACTCTGCACAGTGTCTTTCGAGGCCAAAGATAATGCTGGGTTTACTCATTATCTCCATTATAAATGGGCTATTAAAGACAGGCCATGTCAAAGTCAGGGGCTTAGATATAAATCACACTGACAGCTCTTTTCCCACAGTTGAACTTGTGGTTACGCTGGTAGATTTCAACTGATAACTACAGTTAATTTGCAATATTTCTATCACTTAAAAATGTAAAATATAATCCAAAACACTGCTTGAGACTCACTGATATGTTCCCATGTGTGGTCTAAATCAGCAATAGCCGGACAAATTTCACAGTCAAACTCAAGCCCAATGTTTAGACATATGTGGCTGATTGAGAGAAATGAGTGCATGAAAGCCCCCATAAGGACTAATGGAGGCTCTGATTGGCTCGCGTGGTGGTTTACGGCCACCATCGCACTGACTGCGCCCTAATATAACCATTGGAGAGGAGGTGAGAAGAACTGCACACAACTTGATTGAAACAACTGCTGACTGTGTCTGTGGTAATGAACTGGAACACCAGTCACACGGCTCAGTGAAGCAAGAAACCTGGGCCAGTAAAGGGAGATGTTGATACTGTGAATATGTATGACAACAGAAACTTAACCAGGGTTTATTGTAATCATTAATTGCTAATATTATTTTGTGTTTTAAGTGGGTGTTTTCTGTTAAAAGTCACACAAAAACCCTATTTCTAGACAATGATACATTCGCGTTGCTCTTAATCTCGTCTCAAAAGCAACTTGAACTCTTCATCAATCAAATCAGTTAATCGGAGGGCAAAAAATGCCAAAGTGTCATGGTAAATGGTGAGTGCATCTTTCCTGCCATCAAGTAGATGTGAGTTTACTCAAACCTACTATTTACCTGACAAATTCTTGCTGACTTTACTTGCCATTAATTAGTCGGCAGGAAAACGGACACAGGAGCCTTAGTTCGTACTACTGTAACTGTACATGTGTGAGGCCACAGTAGTTGATTCAAATACTGTGTGAGATTAGTGTTAGAAACATGGAACTGCAGTCTGAGCAAATTTGGCAATCTGACAGCTGGTTGTGTTTACGATTCAAAGTGTGTGACATAAATTCTTGAAATGGTTGAAGATTTAAAATGTAATAGTTGATATTGGATTATAAATCCTTTATATAGAGTCAAAATATAACACATTATAGGTGATTTGATTAGTCTTGAAGTAAGTTAGGCCTTTTTACTCAGATGTTGAGATGTTTTAACATTAATGCGACACATGCCTAACTTCACTTACATGCAGTGTGATCACTCTCGAGCCCCTTAGTTATTAATTGGAAATGAGCATTCCATTCTATTTAGCAAAGTCATGATAAGGTACAAGCCCTGATCCTTTAATGACACAGAATCCCTTACATCTGCCAGTGCCTGTTGATTTGTGATGCATTTCCGTTTATTTATTTTGACCAGATGAGCCCCTGGTATTTATAACGGGAGTAAAAGCCCAGTGTGGGGTCAATCCCAGGCAAGGCTATGAAGACAAAATGCTCAAGCTGACCTGACATTCTTGTCCCCATTTAGCTGGGGAAGGATTTTCTTGTCTCCTGAATTGACCCCCAATAAAAAAAAAAAGTCAACAAGAGACTGAGAACTGAGCTTGAGTGTGAAAGCGAAAGTTTGATTTTAAAATACACCCCTCCCCTCTTTCTAGAAAAAAATGAAAACTTCACCTGACACGGTGTCAGTGTCTTGGTGTGCTGGGGGGGGTCACGCGTGGCAGGGCACCATGGCTGTGTGGCAGCGGGGAAATGCTGGGTCTTCCTCTTTGTTTCCACCTACAGCTCCGCAGGCCTCCAAGAGCATCTGTCACCACAGGGGGTCAGCAGGGCCAAGATGAATGAGCCCCTGGTGGATTCCCTCCCTCCTTGGCAAATGGCACAGGACATTGGAGCATAGGGGACTAGGGGGAGGGTCTGTGTGTGTGTGTGTTTGTTTGCATGTGAGTGAGAGAGGGCGAGAGAGAGAGAGAGGGAGGATTTCTGCTGTTCTGAGCGAAAGAGTGGGATTCCCATTTCTCTCTATAGAGTATCATGACAAAGGTGAATTGAGACATACCAGAGAAGAGTGAAACTCCATATCCTGCCTGGATATCAACACATTCTTTCAACAAGGATTTATTTATCTAAAATGGACTGTATCTGAAAAAAAAGCTGCCTTCACATTTGGGATTTACTGCATTTGATTTGGATTTTAAGGGCTCATCCACTGGCCCAGTAGTCATGGAAGGTACAGGAGAAGCTTTTTTTTTTTTTTAACTGCTTGCTGTGTGTCACATGTGGCCCTGATGTAACATTAATGAGACAGGCTTTTAGCACCTATTTTAGAGAGCATGAAGAGATGTTTGCCTTTTCTCTTCTTACACCATCCCCCTTTCTCTCATGTCTGATGGGCAGTGTCTTTTCACCACAGCTTTTCTAATGTAAACAATGTGCTGACCTCTTTCCCGCATTTCAGCTATTGGTATGAACCTTAAATGTTAATGCATAACAATGAGGTGAAAACTATTTATATATTAATCAGATTTTCCTTAACATTTTATTTACAGTTATTTTCATGATTGACCTAAAAAGATTTTTTTTTGTCAATTTTTACTTTTAATTTAAGTAAATCTAGAACAACTAATTTTTAGTTACCTGCTGTTTCATTGTCTAATTAAAATGTGCTATTTCAGTAGTTTAAAATATGCTATTCTAAACAATAGCCAAATAAGTGTCAAGTTTAACTGTATGGACAGTATCAACATCTTCCGACCTCTATTCCTCAAATATTTATGTGGAAAGTAAAAAAAAACAGTAGAAGGATTTCTTATTAATTTAGAAATGTATTGGCTTTGACTTGAGGGATCTGCTGAATAAGAGTTAAGAGGGGAAATACATTTAATTCTGCCTTCTCCCTCTATAAACACTAATGTAATTATGCGGTTGAGGGAGAAACAAAAGAGGGACTGGCGAAAAGGTAAAGGGAGGGTTAAAAGTAAGATCAGCTCAATTTAGATACAGTTAGATATCTAAACAAAAAAAAAAGATTAAGGATAAATGTTACGAACTGTCTGTGGCGACATTTGTGGGAAAAATTACATGCGGCGCACAGTTAGTGGCGCGTTTTCCATCACACAGCAGTGATTGGTGTGCCAGAAAGTGTAGGCGGAGCTAACGCAACAGACTCACTCTTCCACATACGTGTGTGTGTGTGTGTGTGTGTGTGCGTGTGCGCGTGCGCGCGCGTGTGTGTGTGTGTGTGTGCGTGCGTGTGTGAAGCGGCGTGCTATTTTTTGTGGTCTCTGCTAGCGTTGTAAACGGCATGGCCGAACAAACAAAGAGAAGAGGGATGACTGCAGACGATGAAACAAACAAGTGAAAGTGAGAGCCAAAAACACACCTGCAATTACCGATTATCGCCATATAGACGCCAAATAGAACCAAAATCTTTGAGATAGTGACTTTAAGTAAGGGTCACCTTACCAAAGCCAAAATTCTGACCATTTGCACTTAACAAAGCATATCAACTACAGAAAAATGTAAGAATGTGAGCATTCATTCACGATTAATTAAGTTGTCTTACTGCCATAAGTTATATTTGAAGAATGTTCATACCTCAAATTTAACATAAGCAGTGATCAAAATCTATTCTCATCTGCAGCATTCACAAAAATGCTTCATTTCCTTCAGTAATTGCAAATAAACCAAAGTCCTTTTTGACTAAAATAGACTATGTACAGAGAAAACATTAGGCTCACTTTTTTAATTACTGTCTTCAATCCAAAATAAGCAAACATACCAGAACAGATAGCACAGATGGGGGTTGACTGGTTATGCAATTGCATGGTTGCATTTGTACAAATATATAAATAAATATACATTTTTGCACTGTGTATATTACACAGCCATATGACAGTATGATTTACATATGCTGGGTGTGTATGCACATGCAGTCGCACTTGCATTACAAAGTGTTTGTTAGAACTGTGTGTGTTAAACCATTGCCTTGCTCTAAGTAAGAAACTAAACCAGCGTGTCGACCTGAACATTCCCTCAAATGTCATTACTGGAAAAACAGATCCTTATTAAGCACCTCGGGCTGGGCCTGTGTGGGTGTCTAGATTTACGGCTTCTTCGTCGTCATCTCGGAGCCATCTGCGTCTCCTTCTGTGTCGTATACCGTTTACAGCTAGATAAGCATAAAAATATTTCAAGACCCTGGGTAATTAGCAGAGTGTGAGATATTTGTGGGAACACCTAATGGAGGTTAAAGCCTGAACTTGTGTTATGATATTTACTACCAGAATAGTGAATTTCACATGATCAATGCTACATTGAATTCTGATACAATTTTCTTCTATCTTTAAAGCGATTCAGTTACCCACCTTGATTAGCTGTATCAAGCTGGCTAATAATTTACAAAATAAGTAGCATTGGGGTCAGTAAATGCAAGTTGAACCAGCTTGTTGTACATTTGTTTTTTGAAGGACTTAGACCCCAGACCAACCTCCCTCTTATAGAAAAGCCACACAGTCAGAAGTGATGACAGGGTAGATTGTGACAGTGTTTTGAAATGAACTTTGCTTATGTTATATTAGAGCCTGAGTGGCTAAACAATACTTTGTCAAAGATCCAAGGTAACTGGCAGTCCATTCAGACTAGAGTGATTGTTTTAGTGAGTGCAGCTACATATGTCATGGTTTGAGCCCCTGGTAATGTCCGAGTGGCCATAAGTGCACCCATTCATTTTGTGAATAGGCATGTTCGTTGGACCGTGGTGACCTGTACCAGACTTTCTGTAGCATAAATGTTTCAGAAAATTGTTACGTTCTTTTTAGCTTACCATACAGTGGCAAATTACCTGAACATTGTTTTTTTTATTTTTTCAGAAAAATAATTTTATTACAATATTTTTTCAACTGTTTGTCAAAAACATTTATCAAAAAATCCTTTCGACTATTTTCCAGAATAAATTGGAATTTTCTTGAGATATACTGCAGCGATCTTTCTTTACTTGTCAATTTACATCATGTTTGGAGAGTGTCTTATCAAGAAATGTGTGTCACGTTGTCTCAATGAGGCTGAGTTCTTGAAAATTCCTGTAATGGGAAAATGCAGTGGGAATAAGTAGAATTTGACTATCTAGCTTCTGATATTTTTCACGTTTTGAGGTAAAATAAGACTTGAAAACTTAATCGGACGCTAACTGATCTGTTACGATGAATGTATTTTGGATTTTAGCCTTAAATTTGTTCCCAAAAAAATTGGTTCCGGGAACCCTGTTTGTTGAGTTTTTAATAAATTGAGATTAACTGAATAATAGTATAATATTGGCTACTTAGAGAAAACATAACCCCAGTAGGCTACAGTGTATCTTTTGGGATATATAAAATGTTTCATTTGTGCTTAATTGTATCAGTGACCGTGATCTCCCTGCTCTCCCCCAGGTCTCGAAGCACTGAGTAAAAAATGTCTTTGCTGAAAGTTTCCATTGAGTGGTAGTAATCCAGCATGTAGCAGAGGTGAACAAGTCCCTTCACGCCTGGGAACAATCCGACAACGTAAGTCACCTTGTTTTTAATGCACTGTTCATCTGTTAGAAATTAATTTCAGTGTCTGTGTTCTCATATTTTCTCTGTCTTGGTTCTCTCAAATCCACTGAGTGAAGATTAGACCTTACTTTGACCTGGGGTCACATTCATGCAATCTGTTGATGCCACCCAGCAGCTGAGGAATGGCCTTGACTGACCATCTGACCCACAGAGAGGCAGTTTTAAAGTCACCACTCTGTGACATGAACGCCCCTTTTTAAGCCATTAGTCTTTGAACACTAACCTGCATCTCCCCAGTGGAGTCCACGCATTATGTTTGACCATCCATCAAGCGGACAGCAGCTGCTGACTCACCTGCCACTTCAACTGACCTTAGCAACCACCTGAATCACACCCCAAAACATCCGTTAAGCGACCTCTGCAACAGTCACGCTTTGTTTTTAGTTGCGCAGGTGATAAAAGGTAATTCTCTGTGTTCACCTCCGGCCTGCATGAGGTTAATGACAAATCTGTCCGCTGAGGCTTGAGGGTCAGCCAGCCAAAGAGACCTCCAGAGCCTTCTTTTGACTTCACATTCGAACAGGCAACGGCTGCTTAAAAAACGCCCTCAGGCACTCATTTCTTTTTTTTCTTTTTTTTCACCCCATCTGTCTTTGTTTTCTCTGTGCAGCCACCTTCCTCCATCAGTTAAGCAAGACATACTGTAGCTTCATTCTGTTAAGCTGCTTATCTCTTTGACAGCACAGTCAGGCACTGTTAATCTTGTCTTTTGTCTGGGTTGGTCAGATTCCTCCCCAGCAAGGTTGCTAAAGGTAAACACAGGTTCTGGAACTTGTCCAGGCATGGGTAAAATGAGACTTGAGAGTGTTGGTCTGGCTAAAAGACACTGTGTATCAAGTAAATATGGATTCACTGACTGACATATTCAGTGTGTGGTACAGATGAATAGAACAACTTCACATAGAAGTCATTGATTTCATTGCTCGGAAAGAGAACTGTATATCGTTGGGGCTTTGGACTGTTGGTCGTATAAAACAGTACTTTGGAAGACCTCACCTTGGGGTCTTAAATGGACATTTTTCAGTAATTTTGACACTTCTAGGAGTATACACTATATCAGATAATCAGATGAATCAATAATAATAAAAAAATGTTTGTTGCTGCCCTAATGGATTGTAAAAAGTAACTGTAATTAATTAATCTACTAATCTAATGCCTATGTTAAGTGTGAAATGGCTTAAATGAAGAGTTTGTTTAAGTGTTTTATGTCATGTTTTTGTGCACATCAACAAAATGAATATTTTTTTTTTAAAGAGCTGCTTCATACCAACACATGCACATAAACATCTACAATCCAAGGCTATTGTTGGGTTGAAAAAACACAGTTCTGAAAGGCAAGGTTAGTTAAATCATTACTAAACTCAGAGATCAAATTTAGCTCACTTATACAGGTACAACACATAACCTTGACATGAATGTGCTGCACAGATTCTTTGTAAGGCCTGAATGAGGAGTTTGAGCTTTTCTCAAACAGCTGAAGTCTTCAACCTGGGCCTCCACTTGGCTGCTCTAGTGTTGATAAGCCACAACACTAGTCTGCACCAGTCAGTAGTCCAAGGACAAATGTGGAAGGCACTTCAGGCTAAACTCATGTCAGGAAAGCTGCCAAAACTCTCATTATTTTCTTTTTCAACACACAGTTTAAACGCTCTTGATTACTGGCTTGGTATTAAAAACAGATTGAGTGAAATGTTATGGCAAACTGAAAAGTGGGAGTATTGACTAGGAAGTTCCACTCTCTAATGAAAGGACACCACAATGTAGCATAGCCATGGGTCAGTGCTGCTATTTCACCACATTTGGAGTGCTTTCTGTCGCTCCTTCTGTCTCTTTCTTGTGCTCTCTTCTTTGATACTATGCTTAGCCCTATGTCCAGCTGCCACCTGCCACCAGAGAGCAAGCCAACCTCAGGCCCACGCAGCCGTCCCTGGCAGATGTCCCAGAGTGGACACTGGGGTGGAGGGGCACGGGGGCAGAACAGGCAGAGTGACACAACAGACAGAAGGAGAAAGAGCCAAAAAAGGCCATTGGCCTTGGCCATTATGTTTGGTAAACCAGACACATTTATCTCAGGGCTGATAATACCAGCGAACAAAGCATACAGTGCACCTGCATATAGGGCTGCAACTAAAGATTACTTTCACCATTGATTAATTTGATGATTATTTTCTTGATTGACTGATTAATAATTTGGTCTATAAAATGTCAGACAGAATAATTCCCACGATAAAAACCCAATGGAGATACACTGACGTAACCCTCGGAAAGATACTGCTGTGTTCATTTAAAAACATGAATGCATTTGTGTGAGACGCCTGCTGCTGGTTTGCCACAGAGATTGCTAGTCTTATATAAGAAACTAATCGAAAGAGATAAAGAGTGCCATGACTGCATCTTTGCTCATCATCCTGCTTCTCTTTGCTCTCACAGATAATGGGGAATTCATACGCCGGGCAACTAAAATCTGCTCGATTTGAAGAGGCTCTCCACAACTCTATTGAGGCATCACTGCGCTCTAGCAGTGGAGATCCACAGCCCATCTTCACACAGCTCTACCTTGAGCCGGAGCTGTTTCCTGGTAACTTGGAAGGTAGGAAACGCACATGCTGTCATGTCGACATTACTTATGATTTCCTTGTCATGCACCTCTGGTCAACATTTGAAAATACATGCGTACATACATACATATGAAAGTGCCAATTTTTCCACCCTAAGTACTGACACGTTCTCAATATTGAGATAATGAGTCAAAGATGTCATATTGTTGTTTTCAACAGGTTTCTTTATGTTATGGGTCTGTATTTCCTAATCATTTCTTAGGAAGAAATATGTTATTTTGTACTAATTATAAACCTTCTAAGAACAGCACCATTTTAATACACATAAATATCATTTAATTTATTATTAGTACTTTATTTTTCTTTTATGTTTAATTGTATGCCTACCTTTACCTTACCGTTCAGCTGACCTGCTGTGCATTGAATAAAAGACTTTCTAGGTCACTGTTCCCTAATTCACTATAATTTCCTAGAATTAGTATCTTTCCAGAAAACTTACTAGAAAATGATTAGGAATTTGCCTGTAAAATACAGTGTTACCCATAATTCTAATCCAGCTGTAGTGAAATAATCAGATTTAAAATGTCCATCAGACATGAAGTCAAAAGCCGACCTCCATTGTGGGGAGCCACCAGGCCAGGAGCTTATGAACAGCCACTCTTCCAATGATCTGGTGGAGCTGGAGGACGATGATGACTCAGACAGCAGCAGCCCTCCACTTCCCTACCTACAGACCCCTGCTCCAGATGACTGCTGCACATTGGATGGTAACCCAAAAGGCCTTGATTTGGACTGTAAAAACTTAACACATTAATATTGAAGCACAAAAACCTTTACCTAGGATGAAATACAAAAAAATAAGCTTGTTGTTATAGATGATAGAAATATATAGAAGACATGATTTCTATGTCTTTGTTTTAATCACTTAATATATAAACTGTCCAATCGACCCTAAAGTCCTTCTTTTTTTCTTCAAGTGTCACATCTGTCTCATCCTCTCTTCTCAGGGTTCTGTCAGGCCGGCAAGGACCTCCGCCTGGTCTCCATAGCAACGGAGCCCATCGAAGTCCCAGCAGGCTTCGAGCTGGTCGGTGCAAAGTCCCCCAGCTTGCCCAAGCACATCCTGGTGTGTGCTGTGGACCGCCGCTTTTTGCCTGACGAGAATGGGAAAAATGCACTTTTAGGTCAGTTTGTTCCCCTGGTCTGAGGTCAGAGTAAAGGAGACAGATAGCTATCAGCATCACTTTACATTCCTGTTAGAATAATTACGCTCTGTTGTTAGCCTTTGCTGGTGAAACACCAGTCTGAACTGTGTATATTTGTACTGTAAATATTGTTTGCAAAATAATACAATAATTCCATTTTTGTGACATTACTTTCAGGCTTTTCAGGAAACTGTGTGGGCTGTGGGGAAAAGGGTTTCAGATACTTCACTGAGTTTTCAAACCACATCAACCTGAAGTTATCCACCCAGCCCAAGAAGCAGAAGCACTTAAAATACTACCTGGTGAAGAATTCTCAGGGTGCTCTGTGCAAAGGACCCCTCATCTGCTGGAAAGGTAAAATCCCCATTCAGCATTTATGTTACATTTCAGTCTTGCAGTGCTCTGATTTATTCTCTGACAATGTGCTGTTACGTACTGTTTGTCACAGTTTTTGTCATTCCTCTCTGTCCCTTCTCAGACTGTAAAACCCGCCAGTTCTCTAGCAGTGCATCAACGTCCAAACCCAGCTCGTCGTCCTCTCTCAGCAGCAAAGAAAATGGAGGTGCCAGTGGACACAGCTCCTCTCCCTTCTCCCTCTCAGGTGAGAGTGCATGCAGCGCAGATAACATGTATTGCAAGATTTAGCGAGTCCCTTTAGGCGTACATGGATTAACTTCTCTGCAGGATGATTATACTAACATTTAAACAGTTGGTTGACTAAAAAGTTACGTAGAATTGTTGTATACGTGTCAATACGTGTATTGCTGCGTGCATTCTCCTTCAAATGACAAACCAAAATGTATATATTTCATCAAAAAGAGTTATTGCGTTAGTTCGTTTATGCTGATAGGTTTATGTTGTTGCAATAGAAACTGATGGTGGTGGCTGAGCCCTGAAATTTTGGACTACTACACTGCATTCTGCTGTATATGAGTGAGTTTGTGATAAAGCGGAGGCTTTGTTGGTTGTGTTTCATCTCATTTTGTTGTTATGACACTTTGGTGTATATTCCGGTAGCATACTGATAGTAAATAACCTTTTCAGTATATTTTTTATTATTGGTATTGTTATGAGCAGTGGTTGTTGCAGTGTCTGATATAAGTTGCCTGTTTCATATCTCAATATTCTTAGGCCAAAAAGGAAATGTTATTCATTTGAGTAGCATACTTCTTTACAGAACACAATTGCATTCTGTCACTGTTTGCCATATAAGGTCATGCAAAAAAAAAAAGTAAATGTAACAACAGTGTAATGAAATAAATTAAGGCCTGAATCATTTCAGGTAAACCAACAGCTAAGTGACTGTGTGACAGATTCTGAATTTCTTTGAAGAGATGTTTCTTCTCTGACCTCTCACAACAAGAGCGACTGTTCCCTCTTTGATTGAAAAAAAGCTCCCGGGCTTATGGTATTGATTTGTTCTGAACCTGGAAGCTGCCTGTCAGCAGAGATCTCACACATTAATGTGTTCGAAAACTGAACTGTGGGGGTCGTTGTTGGCGTAACCCTTGCCTGATATCTCCTGACTGCAACCTTCAGGTACATTCTGCTCCCAAATAGGTCGCTGGCTCTTAGCAAGCCAAGAGGTTGAACATTGTAACATGTACCTTTCCACCTCTGCTCCAAATGAATGTGTATCCTGGAATGATTAATGAAAAGGAGAGCTATGATTTGTTTGTATTGTGCAGTGGACATTGGATACAGACACAGAAGCGTCTGCTAGCGTTTGATTAGTAGAATAAAGGCCAAAGGTAACCAAATGACCAATCAGCATAACAGTGGGTGTTAAGGTTGCAGGGTGTATATGTATTTTAATGATACATTTATCATCTTGTTTTTACCTCCAGATTCTCCAGACACCAGAACAATGCAAGTATCCTCAATCTTTTTCGGGAGTCAGGACCTCGGCAGAGACTGCAGTTTCCCCAAACCTCTTTCATCCCCATCTGGAAACAAGACTCTACCAATAGGTGAAGCTCCTTTTTTAGTACACCCTCTGCATTATGCTTTGCTATGCTTTATCGATGATACAAGAGACGCACACAATAACATAAATCACATCGTTTTTTGGTCACACTCCCACAATACTAGTTGCATCCAGGCTTTGACAGTGACATTTGCAAGGACTTAGATGCTGATAAGCCTTTGCCTTCATGTGAGTCACTTAAATGGCCTTCCAATTATGCTGGAAAGGGTTGCTTAGCTACGTGGTTCAGCATAAGGCAGATGATGCCGTGGCTGACCATGGAGACCAGATTAACCTCTGCTATGGCCTGCTTAGACACACACACACACACGCACACGTAACATGTACACACAAACCGATCCATGAGTGTGCACTTGTATTTACACATCAATCAATACTGAAGGAAGGAATGCTGTAATGACTTTTTAAGGCTTTGCTATCTAGTAGCTCCTTTACAAGGTTGTGATATTGACAAGCAAAGGCTACACACACACCAATCAATGTTTTAGTGTATTGCAAACACAGTGAATATGAGGTTGCAAAATGTCCAATCCCATCACTGGCAATACATATGTACGTAATTTATAGGAAATCAATAAGTCACCTTTAGTACTGACTCATTTTTATGTATTGCTCAGCAGATAGTTACAGTTGTGAAAACATTTTATATTTATATCTCAACAACTATTGGATGGATTGCCATGATATTGTTTTTACAGAAAAGCATAGTGCGAAGAGGATGAATCCTAATTACGTTGCTGATCTAATGACTTTTCCTTTTCGCGCCATCACTAGCTCCAAATTAAAAACTTTGGTTTATGACTACAACCTGCAAAATGAATTACAATTCCCATCAGCCTAAATTGTGCTTTGTGTTTTGTACTAATTAGCGAATGTTAGCATGCTAACACTCTACACTAAGATTGTGACCATGGTAAACATCATACCTGCTAAACATCAGCATATTAGCGTTGTCACTGTGTGCATGTTGGCATGCGGAAGTTAGCATTTAGTTTAAAGCTCTGCTGTGCCTACGTATAGCATCACAGAGCTGCTAGTATGGCTGTGGACTCTAAGTCTTGTTTCCACAACCATTAAATCTCAATATAGTAAAATATAAAGAGCATTAACTATTTGTTAATGTTCTGAATGTTGAGTACAGAACCTTTTAACTATCTCTAGCGTATTACCGGTAATGTGTGTATTTATCTGCATGCATGTTTGTCTCTAGTGCCCACAGCTCTGAGGGTGAATGGGCCGACAAATAGCCTGGGTGTTGATGGGCGTCCTCCCTTACTGAGCCCCTCCGTGGTCTCTTTAGGGCCACCAGGTCAGGGGTATCGCAATGCTGACTTAGGAGACAGTCCTGGTAAGTTCTTCCTTTCTGAAGAGTAAATAAATAATAAAAGTTTAGTAAAGTAAAACGTTTTTAGTAGTAAATAAAGTCACATATCTTAAAAAGCTATATGCTAAACATTCATTATAATTATTGTTGTTCTCTGTGTCTGTTTTGGATGTTCAGTATCCACTGCCATGAACTCGGGTCCTCCAAAGAAGCGCCACCGAAGCTGGCATCCCAACTCGTTGGTAGCTGTCCCACCAACAGCCGTCCCTGTGCCAGCCATCCGGCCGATAGTTTGTTCTCCAGGTCAGTTCCTGAACCCAATCAGGACGGCTCTCTATGAGCTGTGATGTATTTTACGCGAGTCAGCGTGAGATGCAATAAGAATGCGTGTGCAGACATGTGTTTTCTGTGTCATTAGGAGCAGAAGCTCTTTTCTCCTTCTGGGTTGGGGCTGAGTATGCCACATCCCTGATGTTCTCTGGTTGTTAGGGATGATTCACTCAGTATCTCCATGGAGATAGAGCTGGAGAGTTTGTTGCACAATTGGTTAGAAAAAAAATAGCATGATTGACGAAGATTTCTTCCACATCATGTATTTGTGGTTATTATGTAAGAGCATCATTTCAGATAAATTTTCCTGATTTTTTTTTATTTTTTATTTCATTTATAATATTGATGTGATCACAGTACAACAGCCACACATATTACTGCAGTGTTTTATGACTTAAATAGTAGTAAACACTAATATGTTCAAACTTAACCTATGTCACAATTTAGCTGTAGGTGATTAATCCTAGTATTGACATGTATTATTTTATTACCCTCCAGTATTAGGAGTGTCCTCTCCTCAGCCACCAGTAGCAGGAGTCCTTCAGCCCCAACCTGTCAGCGCTGGAGAGACTGTCATCGTCCCCGACAGCCTGCTCAACTCTTCAGGAGTTCGCCCTGTCATCCTCATCGGTACAAGCTTTATTTTAATGAACTGCTCCATCCTATTACTGCAAATTAAATATCATCCTGCAGGGCATAGAAAAACAATGTTTATGAATGTCAGAAACACTGAATCAGAGGCTGTTTTACCACTAAGTAGAATAAAGTGAATTTCAAAATGTCAATTATCCTGGTGGTGATTATCAGGGAGCCAACCAATAAAGTCTTTTCAGAAAGGCATGAGTAGTTAACTTTTTCAAATGACAAATGGCCATCTGATTTTTATTACTTAGCCATTTCCTATCCAGCATCTCGCAGCTAGCTGCCTTTTGTACCTGTTTTGAAATATGAAGTGTCTAAATATCAAGCTTATACTCATAACTGTTTAACTGTACTTTCAAATTTTGAAAGTTTTTCAATTTAGCAGAACAAATATTGAAGTTGTTGTTACTTGTTGTCCCATATTTCTGGCTGCTATATGTTTTGTCTAATGGTAACTTTTCTTTTCAGGGCATGGCACTTTACCTTATTTTTATGGGAATGTTGGGGACATAGTGGTGAGCCCCCTCCTGGTCAGCTGCTATAATAACAGCCAGTTGACAGAGAAAACCCTGGAGACGTTGGGCCTCAACAGCAGCCAGCTTCTCTGTGTGGAGACAATGATTCTGCTCACTTTACAGTATCTTGCACGTTTAGGTAAGCAGCAAACTCACACGCACAAAGCAGCGTCGCTGTCACTAGTGTTTTTTTTTTTTTTTGTGTATGTTTGCAGTTATCAAACATACAGTGTAGTGGGACGGCTGACCGGGAGGTGCTGGTGTCTTACTTAAACAGAAACATGGCTGACAAAACAAATATCTAACTTTGTTATACATATTAATACATGTAAGCTTCTATATCAGTGGTTTTGACTTTTCATATTTGAATTGTTTTTGTAGGCTCGGTGCAGATTCCTCTGAGGGAGGAGCTGGAGCAGATTGTTTTGAAGGCCATGCTGTGCTGTCCTAGGGGTCCTGCCATCTCCCCGTCCCAGCTGCCCTGGTTAGCTCGGCTGGAATCCAGCGTCTCAGGGGGCAGTGTCCAAGTCATGGTTACCCATAACTCTTTGGGAGAAGGCATCTCTGAGTCACTTCGGTCTCTCAGTGAGGGTCCTCACAACCAGAAGTGCCTGCCAACCTATGTTGTCATTATATGTGCCTCTAAAATGAGTGGCAGCGAGTTCTGTGTGCTAGTTTTGGGTGAGTGTTGCCACCTAGTTGAAACCTATTTAACTTGGTTGCGACCTTATTACTTTGACCAATCTGGGCACAATATGTATGTTAAAGTTATGATCTAATCTTATCTTATGTGTTGGACACAGGAAAGTACCAAGCAAGGGCCTTAGCTGAGGGGATGCTTACAACCAATGAGTTTCTGAAGGAAATCAGTTACGAACTCATCACAGGGAAAGTCAGCATCTTGGCATCTCACTTCAAATCCACGTCACTAGGTGAGTGCATATTAGGAGATTTTAAAGTCTTCATTTGGAAGAAACAAGATGAACTGAATATTTCCCACAGCATTTTATGATTACATTTATATGAAAGAAAACATTACACTTAAAGGAACACGGCGACTTATTGGGATTTTAGCTTATTCACCGTAACCCCCAGAGTTAGACAAGTCGATACATACCCTTCTCATCTCTGTGCGTTCTGTAACGCTGTCTGACGCCCCCAGCATTAGCTTAGCCTAGCACAGATCATGCAGGTAACCGGTTCCAACTAGCCGACTGCTCCAAATAAGTGACAAAATAACGCAAACGTGTTCCTATTTACATGTTGTGATTTGTATAGTCACAGGGTTTACAAATAATAAGGTCACATGAGACACAGCCATATTCGGCAGTCGGCTAGTTGGAACCAGTTACCTGCATGATCTGTGCTAGGCTAAGCTAATGCTGGGGGCGTCAGACAGCGTTACAGCACGCACGGAGATGAGAAGGGTATGTATCGACTTGTCTAACTCTGGGGGTTACGGTGAATAAGCTAAAGTCCCAATAAGTCGGCGTGTTCCCTTAAAGCCAATGCTCTATAATGACTAGAAGTGTAAATCTTCACTGGTCTCACGATTCAGTTTGATTACGATTATCCTGTCAATGATTCGATACGATTCGACCTTCCGATTGGATCACGATGCATCATGATGCGCCACCTCCTCAAATTTATTATATATTGCTTCACATGGTTTTCATCAACAAATTCAAGCAGACAGATGTATATGAACTCCCATTTTTTTTGCATCTGCTCTTAAAAGGCACTTCCCAAATGTAGCGGAGTCTGAACACAGCAGACAACAGACAAGAGGCAAAAACAAAAAAAAGCAGCAAAAGAAAAATGAACAAGCAATAGCAGGCAATAATCGATTATGGTATGTCACTGCATCGATGCAGAATCACCCACGTCCGCATCGCAATGCATCGATGCAATGATTCATTTGAACACTCCTAACATTGACTGTGGCTGTTTTTTAGTCGTCATCCACTAACTAAATTAATCACAAGACAAGTTTGACACTGTGATGTTGTCCGAATAACAAGGACTAAACTAGAACATGGTGTCATGAATCAGTTTAACTTGATGCGTATGATAACTGCATTTCTGTATATACAACGACTGGATCGTATGAAAGACGTGATTTGTGTTGTAGCAGCTGGTATGCCTGGCTCTGTGTCTTTGTGTGACCATGGTGACTGGTTGTTTTTAGGGGACAATTTGGACAAGCAACTTGTGCGATACCAGCGCAGGCGGAAGGGACAGGTCATCCAGCCCTTCCAGAGCGATGTCACTTACCACATCCACTCCCAGGAGGCTGCCAGCATGTCACCACCTTCAGATAGAGGTTAGCCTGCTCTCTATCTCACTCGTACTCACTCACTGAACTGCTTGGCTCACCAGCCAAAACAATCAATATACAGTGGGGCAAAAAAGTATTTAGTCAGCCACCAATTGTGCAAGTTATCCCACTTAAAAAGATGAGAGAGGCCTGTAATTTTCATCATAGGTACACTTCAACTATGAGAGACAAAATGAGAAAAAAAATCCAGTAAATCACATTTTTAATTAATTTATTTGCAAATTCCTCAGGAAAATAAGTATTTGGTCACCTACAAACAAGCAAGATTTCTGGCTCTCACAGACCTGTAACTTCTTCTTTAAGAGGCTCCTCTGTCCTCCACTCGTTACCTGTATTAATGGCACCTGTTTGAACTTGTTATCAGTATAAAAGACACCTGTCCAGAACCTCAAACAGTCACACTCCAAACTCCACTATGGCCAAGACCAAAGAGCTGTCAAAGGACACCAGAAACTAAATTGTAGATCTGCAATAGGTAAGCAGCTTAAGAACATATAAGCACATATAAGAAAATGGAAGACATACAAGACCACTAATAATCTCCCTCGATCTGGGGCTCCACGCAAGCTCTCACCCCGTGGGGTCAAAATGATCACAAGAACGGTGAGCAAAAATCCCAGAACCACACGGGGGGACCTAGTGAATGACCTGCAGAGAGCTGGAACCAAAGTAACAAAGGCTACCATCAGTAACACACTACGCCGCCAGGGACTCAAATCCTGCAGTGTCAGACGTGTCCCACTGCTTAAGCCAGTACCTGTC
The DNA here is from genome assembly GCF_031162955.1 of Sander vitreus. Classification (NCBI taxonomy): domain Eukaryota; kingdom Metazoa; phylum Chordata; class Actinopteri; order Perciformes; family Percidae; genus Sander; species Sander vitreus. Next base: position 15,229,635 of record NC_135866.1, read on the forward strand.
CAGGCCCGTTTGGAGTTTGCTAGAGAGCATTTGGATGATCCAGAAGAGGATTGGGAGAATGTCATATGGTCAGATGAAACCAAAATAGAACATTTTGGTAAAAACTCAACTCGTCGTGTTTGGAGGGGAAAGAATGCTGAGTTGCATCCAAAGAACACCATACCTACTGTGAAGCATGGGGGTGGAAACATCATGCTTTGGGGCTGTTTTTCTGCAAAGGGACCAGGACGACTGATCCGTGTAAAGGAAAGAATGAATGGGGCCATGTATCGTGAAATTTTGAGTGAAAACCTCCTTCCATCAGCAAGGGCATTGAAGATGAAACGTGGCTGGGTCTTTCAGCATGACAATAATCCCAAACACACCGCCCGGGCAACGAAGGAGTGGCTTCGTAAGAAGCATTTCAAGGTCCTGGAGTGGCCTAGCCAGTCTCCAGATCTCAACCCCATAGAAAATCTTTGGAGGGAGTTGAAAGTCCGTGTTGCCCAGCGACAGCCCCAAAACATCACTGCTCTAGAGGAGATCTGCATGGAGGAATGGGCCAAAATACCAGCAACAGTGTGTGAAAACCTTGTGAAGACTTACAGAAAACGTTTGACCTCTGTCATTGCCAACAAAGGGTATATAGTTGAAGTGTACCTATGATGAAAATTACAGGCCTCTCTCATCTTTTTAAGTGGGAGAACTTGCACAATCGGTGGCTGACTAAATACTTTTTTGCCCCACTGTATTCCACATAGACTCATGTTCATATTACGGTTGTTCTGCAGCAAATGAAATGTTTGACATTAGTAGCAATATTCTCCACATTTTCAAATGTCTGTTTTACTTAAGGTAAAACAACGTAATTATTATTTTGTTGAACATTATATTATACTATATTGACATACTCTCCTTCTGCATTTTCCTGTAGCAGAGCTGTTATGTAAGGTCTTCCAGATCTATCCGACGCAGCTGAGCGTGGCTCGGAGTCTCCTCTCTCAAGTCTGCTCCATCGCGGACTCAGGAACCCAGAACCTTGACTTGGGGCGTTTTTGTAAAGTGGACTTTCTTGTTCTGGTCCCTCCATCTCACATTCTGGTACACCAGACAGCACAGCGCATCCGACAATCAGGTCTGTGTCCAGAAGCAAAGTCATAAATAACAACATCATAAAGATTCAAGGATGACTTTTTCACCTACTTAGATCTTGAAACTTTCAAAACTTTCCATGCCAGAGACTTACTGTTCTAGCAATGGTTTTTCAACAACAAGATCTATTAAACATTAGGGGTTTGTTTGTTTCGCTCAGGAGTTCTTGTCGACCTGGGAATCGAGGACGTCTGCACAGCCCACCAGAAATCAGACAAGTACGTGGTGCGTCTAGATGGTGAAGTTCACGCCAAGATGGAAGCCTTCATGAGGAAAGTCAAGCAGAACCCCTACACCCTGTTTGTCCTCATTCACGACAACTCTCACGTCGACCTCACAAGGTAAGATGACTCAGCTGACATTTTTTTGCTCTGTTGATAATCTAAAGCTGTGTGAAACATGCTGTTGTTATGGCTGCAAATCTAGCCTTTTCATACACTGATTAAAGTGGAGAGAGGAGAACAGCTGCAAGCAAGTGAAAACACACACAACACCAAGTATCTATAACCTTGTATTTTGTTCCAATGTAGATCATTTGAGATCTATGTTTGTTTGTTTGTTATTATCTTTAGACATATGTGGTTCAAATTGATCCACATTGTTTGCTGGATTTGGTGTTGATGCAGTTTGACATTTTTAGGCATTTTATTTTTCTGTTCAGATATGGTTGCTACTGCTGCCAGCCTCCAATATCTTATTCCAAGCAAACTGCTGTTGTCACATACATTGTATTGAAACATAACAGACATCACTACTTTTTGGGAATGACACACTGTTAGCAAAGCAAATATTAAAACCCTCACTAACCAAGTCCCCAATGGACTTGTTATTTGCGTCCATGTTTAATGTTATTAACAGCTATGGTATGATTTGAACTGGAATCTAGACTACCCCTCACATGTTTTAAACACTTTGCCCTACGTCTTCTCCAGTGCTCTGTCAGGCTCTGTGTGCCACGGCGAGCTGCAGGGTTTGGCTGACCGGGTGGTGAACTGCCAGGAAGTCCTGGATGCCATGAACCTCCTGGTCCTGCAGGTCAGCTGCTTCCCGCACACACTGCAGACCCGCCAGTCCCGCATCAGCATCCACAACGAAGTTCACTGGCCCTCCAACGAAAGTCTGGTCAGTATTATTTTAACATCCCAAATGTCCTCTGTAAGTCGTTATTAATGGCTGTCTAATACTTTATTCTTGTAAAGAGGCATAGTTCAGTGAATATTGAACAGGGATATTTTAACATCGAATCTATTTCATGTCTGAATTTTGTTAAATTTCAACATTATGGCAGCATGCAGAGGCCAGTTTGTAACAGCTGTGGTTTAGCTACTCCACCTGGTGGACTTAAAGTGCATTTGCACTAACAGAAGAGGCAACTCGATGATGACTTTTGAGATAATAAATGAGATATCTTTTTTGAGTAATTTTTGCTTTAATTTGACAGTTGTAGAGGCAGACAGGAAACATGGGGAGAACCATTAGGCTACTGGGGCGCCCCAAGATATAATGTTTATTTTTTTATTTTTAACATATTTCTGCTCATGATACACTATACCTGTATGGTGCTATTCAAATATTTGTTCTGGTTTCAGGTCATTATGTGTTTTGTTCTAATTCTGTTAACACTTATTTCATAAACGGGGTTTAGGTCCGTCCTAATTATATTTAAGCTTGTACCGTTTTATTATTTAAATGCATGAATAGAATTCAGAGTCTCAGACCACAGGGGTGTTATGGTCATGCTGTGCTAGTTATTCTCATTATTATATTGAGCTGAATTTACAGTAGCACATAATATTGAAGTATCGTTTGGATGACATTATTTAGAGCAGTGGTTCCCAAACTGAGACAGGTCAAACAGGAGAAAAAAGAGCTCCACAAAACTAGATTGATTTTTTTAGACATTCCTTGAATAATTTCATGTGAATTACTGCATAATATTAGCCTGACAAGCCAGACCCACATCAAGATGTTGGGTCTGGGAACTCCATTGACAGGGCTCAATCTGAGGGGCGGGATAAACGGTTGTCTTTCAAATTCCCTCTGCACACAATAGGATAGAGCTACAACCAGCAAATTAAATTTGCTGCCGCTAGGGTGCGTCTAGATTTCTAGGCTAGCATAATATTCAGGCAGCGTAAAAAACATTACTCAAATCATTACTTTTTGTTCCATAGACATATGCAACTGCTGATGATAGTTGGCGGGTAGACATTACCACATTTTAAGGGGATACATATGAAAAAAGCTGGGAACTGCTCATTCAAGAGGGCAATATAATATAATAATGAAGTGAAAGCACTCACTGAGTTTTCAGCTCAAGCATAATGCAATGAGACGAGACTGTGCTTTTCAACACTAAATTTGGTGAAGTATAGTTATTGTGTAAATTGGAAAACAAATCTAAAAGTATTGACATTTAAAACAGAATGCCATGTTCTTACTATATTATAATTTTCATCCAGCAGGGGGAGCAGTCTCCTAATGAGTTGCTCTACTTTGGCCTGAGGGACTACAGCAGCTCCCTGCAGTGGGGCGTGGCTAGCCCCATTCTGCGTTGTGATGATGCCTTTGAGAAGATGGTCCACACACTGCTGGAAAGGTGATTATGGTGTTACTGATAATTGTGAGACATATTGTCAATCAAAATCTTACAGATGTGTATTTTCAAATGGCATTTACTGGCAGTGAGTAGGTTAAGAAACACAAACCTGTCTGCTGTAATTTTGCCTGTTGATAAAGTGCATCGTATTCAGCTATAAAGCTCAAACTAACAAATTCCCTATTTGTGTCCCAGACATCCGCACCTTCACAGCATGGTGATCCGCAGCTACCTGCTGATTCAGCAGTACACTGAGGCTATGATGGCCCTGACCTCTTCCCCGTCGCTTAGAGACCACATAACCCCAGAGACCCTGGCCATGGTGGAGGACCTGATCAACGCACCAAGCAGAGAGGGCTCCCAGGGCCGTGGCCACATGCTGTTGGTTCGAGTCCCCTCACTACAGCTGGCAATGCTGGCCCGGGAACGACTAGAGGATGTTAGGGACAAACTGGGCCTCCAGTTGTGCTTTGCCGTGCTGCTGGGAAGCCCGGCCTCGGAACTCAACCTGCACAGAAACTTCACCAGCCGCCTCAAGGTAAGAATGCCATGCAACCAGAGTCACATGAGTCTTTTCATTGTGTTATTTTACCAAACGTTTTAAATATTTATATAAAGTGACTGTGGTTTATTCAAGCAAGATGTGTTAAGGAAATCCGATCCATGAGTGCAACATTCAAGTTCATTAATGTTTGATTAGGTATCAGGATTTGAATGAAATTCGCTTTTACGGTGAAGTCTGAAGTGATTATCTGGGAGTTGACTTAATTCTCAGAATTCACTTGTCTCTTTTTCTCAGTTTTTTGACATTGCAAATGATCTCAAACCTCATTAAAATCACCAAATATCTCCACTGAAACCCCACAAGTGAATGTGTTTAGACTATTCTTCGTTTGACACATTCACATTTGAAATAATATGGGACCTGTGAGCTAGACTACTAGCTTAAAAAAATATATTTTTGTTGAATTAAATTTGTCCTGCGTCAGCATTATTGGTCTAGTTCTAAATGATGCATAAATAACTCAACAATAAACATTATGTAATAATTGTGTCATGCTGTAGGCCTGGAGAGGCTGTGAGAATGGAGACTGGGTACCGCACACTTATGAGGATCTGGAAGGGCTGCCCTGCATCGTCATCCTTACAGGAAAGGACCCTCTTGGAGAAACCTTTCCCAGGTAAGCTCCCCCATCACTTAAAAATAATAAAATGTGATCATCAGTCATGGAAAGTATAGTACGTTGCCTTTAAGCTCATCTATAATTCCTCTTGGTGTGCAGTTACCGTGACTTTTTTTTTGTACCCTCCAAGTGTTATTTTACACGTCTACATTCACACTGTGTGGGTTGTCTTCTCTACAAGAGAGGCCCAATTACGTTTGTTCCTGCACCCAGTGTGCCAGTTCTGGGTTGTGTATCTCTTTGTGTCAGCATCGGTAAACCATCTGAGATTTATAGCATAAGCATTAAATCTTAATTAAAACTTAATGCTTGAGTGATTTAATCCAATTTTCAATATAATTTGGGTAATTCGATTTTGTACAATTTACAAATAAATAGATTTTGGCCTAAAATGTTTTTTTTTTCAAAATTAAAGACATGTAGATGAGAACATAGAAATAGGCAACAATCCTTCTATGCAACAATCTTTCACACTTTTACCCTTCTAGGTCTCTGAAATACTGCGACCTGCGTCTGATAGACTCCAGCTACCTGAGTCGTACAGCCCTGGAGCAGGAGGTGGGGCTGGCCTGCACCTATGTGTCCATGGGCGTGGTCCAGGAGCCCAAAAATGCCATGGCCCCTCGGGAATCCGAAGGAGAAAAGGCCACCACCAGCTTGAATGATGGAGAAGAGCTGGAAAGGCCTCAGAGCAACGGCAGCGCTGCAACCAGAACCTCTGGTGAGCCCCTGACCTCACTGAGATACTGAGTCTTAGGATTCAAGATGCAAACACCAGACGTTGACTTTAAGTAATAGCTTCAAAATTAGCTTTATTTGTATTTATCCTCGTACTCTCTTCATGTCTCCACTCAGGATCTTTTCCAGAGAACGGTGTCAGTTCATCTGACGTTGCCGACTCTTGCCAGAAGCCCTCCACCTCCACCTGCCCACCCGAAGGTGCCATCACCTCCGACATAAGCACAGTAACATTAACACAAGGCTTCAAGCAGGAATGCGATTCCTTCGCAAGCCAGCTCTCCTCCAACCCCTCCAAAGCCCCTCCCTCTCTTTACTCCAGTTCCTCCTCTTCCTCCCCCTCCCAATCTTCCTCCTCCGCCCAGAGACCCAGCCAGTCCACACAGTGTGGTCGAGACTCCAAGCCCGCTCGGGTGTCACCGCGGACAGTCATTTTGTCACGGGCGGCATACAACCTGCTGGCGGGGGAGTCTGGGAGTCAGCTGAGCTCCTTCTCCCTGCTGCCTCATGCAGATGTAGCCTGGAGCAGCCCCCTGAGGCCCCTCATCACTCACAACCTGCAGGGGGCAGAGCAGAGCATTTACTACCGCCAGTGGACCATCGCCAGGCAGCATCACGCCGATTACGAAGCTCCATCTGTGCCACATCCACGACGCCTGCTACTCAGTGGACCCCCACAGGTGCGCATATGAGTACTAATATGCATATTATATTATATTGATTATGCATCTGCATTTAAGTGTCATTGTAACATTACAGGGATGATTTATGTCCTTTGTTAGGTGGGAAAAACTGGTGCCTATCTGCAGTTTCTTCGTATCCTGTTTCGAATGCTCATCAGATTGTTGGAGGTAGATGTGTATGATGAGGAAGAGGAGGAGGAAGAAGGTGAAGATCATTGGGACTTAACCGACTTATTTATTCTGACCTCATGGTTTTAAACACACCATAGACATAATAAGGAACTAAATGTCAGATTGTCTTTTTCACGGTGATTTATTTTTTGTTCTCATCTTTTCATGTTCTTTTCATCTCCAGAAACATTAGAGGTTACAACTCCAGGAAATACCCAGTTGCCTGACATTGAGGAAGTGCGAAAGCTGCCCTTTGACCCCTACCCCCGGGACCCTAAGTTCAGGAAGGCCAGCCCTGTTTACACTGACAAGATGCCAAAGTGCTTAAAAGGTCAGCAGAAATATGCAAACACTCAACAGAGTCAGTCACTTTTAATCTGCCAATGTAAATACAACATGGGTGTTACTTTAATATTAAGTTGAACAAGCTTATCTCAAAGTAGGAGAGTGAACATGTTTGATTTTTATTGCAGATTTTAAGCAAGAAGACGAGAGCCAAACCTCAGCCAAACGAGAGACCAAGTCCATACGTCTGAGCAGGTTTGCTGCCCACAATGCCTTTCATCACTGTGAACAGTGTCACCACTACTGTGAAGCAGGCCCTGCCACACAGGTGAGTGCACAGGCTCACATCACACATCTAAGGCACTCATCTGCTGTCTTCTTTGGGCTTGAGTAACTTCAAACTATTATAGATGCACATACAGATATCCTAACCTGTCAAAATACGTTGACACTTGAAAGCTTGAGAGCTTTTTTACTATCTGTAGTCATGCTTAAAGGTGATCTCTCTGTGTTAATAATGCATGTGTGTGTCGTAGCTGTCGGAGTGCACCTTCCATGCTTTCACCTTCTGCTCGTCCATGCTGGGGGAGGAAGTCCAGCTCCAGTTTGTCATTCCCAAAGCCAAGGAGCAGCACTTTGTCTTCAGTCAGCAGGGCAGCCACTTGGAGAGCATGCGCCTACCTCTGGTCTCTACCAAGGTTAGTTTACTAGATACATGTAGGATTATGTGTATCTGTGTGTCGGTATGTATGTCTGGAGAGGGGGGGTGCTCAGTTCTTTCTTCTAAAGCTCGAAACTGAGGCATCACAAATCAACGTTTTTAAATATTTTATTTTGCTCACAACTTCTACTACACAACTACTCTTTTGTTTTTACTCTACTTTCTTCTTTCTGTTTGTCTCTAAGGACCCTGATGTGTTCAAGAGTCCAATCTTCACCCCAACTACAGGACGCCAAGAGCACGGCCTGCTCAACATTTTCCATGCCATGGAGGGTGCCATTCATCTGCATATTCTGGTGGTCAAGCAATTTGAGATGCCCCAATACAGAAAGTACTGGCCCAACCACATCCTGCTCGTCCTGCCAGCTATGTTCAACAGCGCGGGAGTTGGTGAGCAGCTTACTACCTAAATAAACTAAAATGTCTTTGTAAGAATGTCATTTTTCAATCTATGGATGCACTAATTTTATAAAATCTCCCCAATGTGATTTTAAAAACATAAATAAGTTTAAATGTGCCCTGTGGAGTTTTGTTCAGGTGTTTCTCACCAAAATGCAGGACCATGCATCCTTGTGTGTGCACGATACAAACCAAACAGGAACCCACTCATAAAAACATTGCTTTATAGCGCTACTAGTGCTCAAACACTTTACAGGGTACCTTTAAGTCTACGGCACCTTCCAACTTATCTCCCTGCTGATAATAAGGGGTTTTATTACAGTGAGAGAGCCACCATGGTCATATATTTATTACAGTCAGTCACTTTTTTTCTACAGCACAATAGTTTGATTTGTAAGTCAGCCAATCAGGTGCATGGCCTGTCTGAAATGGGTGTAACTAAACTAAATTACTCCTAAATAGACGGCAACAGGGATTACCCTTTTACCCATTTTACCCATGTCACAATGGCTGCCTGCCAACATTTCTGTTCAGGATAAACCCAATACACTTTGCTGTTAATGGAACATGCATTTTCTAAACTGCAAGAGTTCACTTGTAAAATTCGATATGTAGCTTTTAAATTTTATTTGCACTTATTACCTCCTGCAGCACTGTGTTGATGGGCACTGTAGGTGTAACAGTTTTGAGAAAGTATAAATGGAAACAATTGACACATGTGCTCCTGTCTGTTTAAGGTGCTGCTCGCTTCATGATCAAAGAGCTGTCATATCATAACCTGGAGCTGGAGAGAAACAGACTCGAGGAGCAAGGTGTCCATAGGCAAGATGTATGGCCTTTCATTGTCATGATGGACGACTCCTGCGTGCTGTGGAACACCCATCAGACCGCAGACAGCAGGTAGAATTTTCTTTTTGATTTGTAAAATTTGCAGAGAGAGGGGTTGTTAAATTATACTTATTCACAATCATTTTTTTTCTTCCCTTTAAGCAAACTTTTAGCTTTTGTTACCCCTATAACCGCGATTAAAAAATGTCTATATTATAATATTCACAGACCCTAAAGGAAAGGACGAAAAAGGTATGTGATTGTTGTCCCAAATAAAAAGCTTCTCATGTGTGCCCTGTCCTCCTTTTTCTCTCTCAGTGAGACATCAGATGGAACGAATGTGTCACTAAAGACAGTGCTGCAGCATATGGAAAACACACCGAAGATCTCCCTGTACGCAATGTGCGGTACACGCAGGTGGAGCAGCAGCCTGGCTCGCAAATCTCCCAGCCACCCCTTCAGCCGGTGTCACCTCCATGACTTTGTCATGCTTAATGTGGACCTGACACAGAATGTTCAATATGACCTTAATCGGTACGTTTTGTAGAGGATTGTGTCAATCAGTCACATGTTTGGTGATTTGTGCTGTGTCTCAATCTCCTGGTATTGCTGTTTTGGTCCTATGTGTAGGTATAGCTGTGAGGAGGTGGACTTTAATCTAAGGGTGAACAGCAGTGGGCTGCTGCTGTGTCGCTTTAACTACTTTAGCCTAATGAAGAAACACATTCCAGTTGGGGGAAACCATGACTTCGTGGTCAAACCTAAACTCATGGTGGGTGTATGCCTATTTGTCAGTTGGTTTCTAGTGAATGTATTAGTATAAGACACCATCTAACACTAAAATGCTTTCTTCTCTTCCCAGGAAATAGAAAACCCCGCCACAATCAGCCCGTCGCAGTATGTTTGCGCCCCAGACAGCGAGCAGACCCTGCTGGACGCCCCGGCCCAGTTCTTGCTTGAAAAGTTCCTGCAAAGCTGTAGCCACAGACTGTTTCCGAAGGCTGTTCAGAACAGGAACAACCCAGTTTTGGCCATCGACAGCTACCTCAACATCAGCCCGGAGGTGAGAGCTCCCAGGAGGTTGCAGTTGAAAGCAGGAGAGAAGGCTATTAGCATCATTCCTTCAACTTAAACCTAGAAGAAGACCTAAGGGACAAATTATTGTGAAAACCTTTGTAAATACCGTGCTACTGTTTCAGGGGAATCATAAAGTATTAACTATAGTCCCTTTCCGACCGGAGGGATTTTTGCAGTTCCTAGAACATAACGTTCCTAGAACCCTTTTTTTCTCGTGTATACGACTGGACCAGCTCCTACTTCAAGGCAAGGTCTTTTCCCTTTTCCCTTTTCCGCATAGGAACCCTTAGTGACCTAGCAACGTCTGAAACACAAACAGTACATATTCTTCACTGTCTGTTGCAATTTGCCTACGTATGCTAACTCATAAGACAAACATCATGCATTCAACCAGCTAATTGTTAATACTAGTTAAACTTATCTGTCGTTTTGGTTGCCTGTTGCGCTCTGCTCTTCTTTCTTCTTCCATCATATTAATTAGGATCATATTACGCTGGAGCCTTCGTCGTCTGTGTTTCTCTGTTAAGTACTCCAGCCTAGTCTTTAAACGCTGCCTTTCGAACTCCGTTATGAGGATCCCGGCAAGGCACGAACATACCGATGGCCTCCTCCATGCTGGTTTGTTGTTGTATGTGGCGCTAAAGTCAAGTGATGACGCTATAAAGTGCCGTGCTTGCCGTGTTCCCTCCTACCAGTCCCTATGGCCACTTGGCCAGTGCGAATGCAAATGGAAAAACCGGTTTTGGGGGAGAGTAGTTAGTAGAACTGTTTAGAAGTGGATGTGTTCCTATAACTACGTTCCTGTAACTACTTGGTCGGAAAGAGGCTTATGACAAAATAACAAAAACCTGCTGACTAAGTTTATTTCAATTGTTTTATAAGCCTACAGTTTGTAGAATTTTCCAGAGAAACATGTTGCACAATTTCACCATCTGTTTTGCTTAGAACATTCTGACCTGCATACACGCACATGTGCATACACTGAATGCTAACGGTGCATATTTGTACTGTACATTTGTGCATATGAGGTGACACACTATGCACAACTTCAATTGTTTGCATGCCTAGACACATTTCTTGTGTTTTCTCCTGTAATGGAAATAAATTATGATGCACAAAATGCAACCTATACATTAGCTTGTCCCCAATAGCTCCTCAGAGGATTTATCAAGGTTTCATAATGATTATTTCATTAATTGTGACCTGAAAGATATGCGCTTCATGTTTCCTTTAGTTTGTTTAGTGGAATTAATGAGGTGTATTTTGTCATATCCTTTGTCACAGATTTCTGTGTGCTACATCAACTCTCGTCCACACTCCACCAACCTGAACCATCAGGGCCTGCTGTTCAGTGGCCTCCTGCTTTACCTTTGTGACTCTTTCGTCGTATCTGGACTCCTCAAGAAATTCCGCTTCCTCAAAGGTGACACATCAATGTAGTCCTAGTTATTGCTACTGCTTCTGTTGTCGTCTCTGTTGTTATATCATCTACTTCAAGTTATCTTATATCAGATTGATTCACGGGGTATGTGACACTATTGTCTGGGGCATGTCAATATATATTCCTGTGTCTTTCTGTGCATGTTAACACATTCCTGTTATACCAATGAGTGAATGCATATGACCAGATAGATCATTCAATTAGAAACAGTCATTAGTCTGGGTAGATTTAGAAAGCAGCGCAGCCTCTAAGGGATACTAGCGGGGCCTTTCAGATTTAGTTTTTTACCCTGATTGTTTCCACAGGCGCCACTCTCTGCGTGATCTGCCAGGACCGAAGTTCCCTGCGTCAGACCGTCATCAGATTGGAGCTGGAGGACGAGTGGCAGTTCCGCCTGCGGGACGAGTTTCAGACGGCCAACTGCAGCGAGGACCGGCCCCTCTACTTTCTGACTGGCCGCCATGTTTGAACCTGAAACATCCTGAATGGACTGCTCTGCTGCAGAAACACAATCAGAAATGAGGATAGATTTAATTCCAAACCAACCAGCGATTACAATTCTTGCCATTCCAGTGGAAGGTCAGAGGGGATATGCTGGAGCACAAGCTCCAAAGTGCCCCATGAGTGGACACAAGACCACCTGATATGGCTTTCCTTTAATCTGTACTGCCACAGTGCACTACGCCTGGGTCAGTGCTTGTTTTAACGCTTGCTTGTAGCTGGGCTTCTCTCCACTTGAACTTGTGTTCTACTGAAAAAGAATTTGCTGTGGAAAAAAAGCACAGCTGAAACTTTATTTGTTTTGATGTTCGCCGAAATAGACGCTCTCAGATAAATGATGTAACCATTTGAAGATTGTATGTGTCCATACATATGTACTTTGACTATAGTGTGTCCCATTCTGGACGTACGTATTTATCTCAGGGTTTTAAAGGTTGCTTGAAGGGACGAAGCTATTCTCCAAGTTCACCATGTATTTTTGGCATTAACTTATGTTGGCACCAAAGGCATCCTCAGCTGCCCCTTGCCTTTTCCTTTCGCTTTCCTTGTCCCTCTTTACCTGCTATGCCTCTCAAACTCCACAAAGCTCATTGACAAGTCAGCTCACTACATTGAAGAAATATTAACATAGAGTTTGGCCTGTATTGGATTTCCATCATCGATCATTTCAACTGCAAATGGGGACTCTCTCTCTATCTTGTGAATCTGAATATATTTATGTGGCATCGATAATCCTTCTGACGGGGAGCTGTATGAGTGTGGTTTTAGTCTCTAAATGACTGACCCATTCATTTATCAAAAGACTTTATTCACGACTAAAGAAAAGTACAAGTTGTCCATTCAAGAATGTAGTATGATAATGTTCTATTATGGCTGAAATATACATTCTGTAACTATGAAGCAGGTCTGTTGTCCAGAACACACTTATGTGACTTGCCACAGGGTTTTATTGTACAACTCACCTGTTAATGTTTAATGCCAATCAGACGGAGCAACATAAATTACATATGTTTAGTATTTAGGCATGTACTGACTTGAATACTGGGTATTTTAAGCATAATCACATTACGTCAGTAAATGCTGTATAATAAGCAAGCCTCTTCACTGCCAAATATCCTGCTGCGGACTGTGCCTGGGCTTTCACCTCCTGTTTCAATGTTCTGAGGCTGACTGTACATTGATGGTCTTGGCTACCATCCACACACTAAACTCACAATCTGCCATCTCTTGCCCCCAAACCAAAGGATAATCAAAGAAAGGGTAACACACTGTCAAAAGCAGATGACCAGATTATTCCCTATACTTGAAAGTAGAATGTTTTTATATGTTTCTGCACAGGGTTGTCCAAAGAATATGCCTTAAATGACGTTTCATACAGTTGCTGCTCAAGTCACTAATTTTTTTTCAGACCAATGAGAATGAAGAAACCATTAACTGTGAGGCGAAGAAATGTTTGTCTGAGTGAAGCAAAATGAAATAATTGGATTTCGGACTACTGTACTGTTTAAAGCGTTGTTTACATTATTAATATATTATATCATCCCCTTCACCACTGAGGGTTACTGATGTTTTTTTTAGTCTTGTGTAACTTTTGCCAGTATATTTTGGTCATGATGTCTTATTGCATTTTATGTTATGTTGCAAAGGCTAGAAAAAAAATCTACCTAGATGTGTCCTTAACCACATGTCTGTATCCCTACCTGTTCTTGTGTTGGATTTTTATTGAAAATGAAAATCAGGTCCATGAGGGATTCTTATTTATTTGACAAGTATTTTGGACTGATAATCATATTGAAGTGTAATATTCGATTGCAAGCTTGCCTAAACCAAGGGAGTGTGTCCTTTCCTCTTCAAAACCATCCATGAAGGCTTTGCACAAAACCTAAATGAATGATTATTAGATCTACTGAATGTCATTAGGGGTAGGAAATATGAACTAGCAGTATACAAGTTAAGACAGATAAGAAATGTTTCCCACTATTGAATTAACCCCAAAATGAGTCCAAATATAAGACTGGGGATCAAAACTTTAACTTAAACTCCAATGGTCCACAGAATGTGTCTTTCCTTTTAAAAATTGAACACTTAATATGCAACTTGCTCTCACAATCTTCACTGAAATGTGTTTGATAACCATGTGCAGCCCAGTGGTAGCCTTGTGTCTGGGTGATCTACCTCATTTTTGTGCTTGTGGGCTGTGAACATAATGACATTTCAGCCATGTTATTGTTGTTAAAAAATTATTAATGTATTAAAATGACTTCTAAAATCATTTGCGTTTTTTTTTATGGCATATCCCATAATGTCTTTTATGGTTGCATTGACATAGTTCTAAAAAAATCTTTAGTTAAGTGCAACTCCGGAAAACATGAACATGGTATTCCCCCGATGACATCATCAGGGTTATTTTTTACTTTAGAAATCTCTCTCCAGAGCCATATAAGCCATTATACAATGGGCTGAATAATACTCCTCGTGATTAGTAAACTGAAAATAATGTGTAAAATTGTTGGTGCCCTTTTAAGCTCTGATTTCCATTTGTTTGGATGATTTCTGCATTATATTGGTGTGCTTCCCATGTACCTGCTGAGTATTCTAAAGTGTGCTGTAAGTGCATGAATACAAATCAGTGTTGTTGAAGTGCATGTGAAGCCCCGTTTTTAGCCTGTGATTAATAATCATCCCACACTTCTCTGCATCCATTCAATCCCAGAATATATTATATTCTGTTCAAGAGCAGAAATGGCTTCTTAATGGATGCTACAGAATCTTCTCTGGCTTCACTGTACGGGCACAGGGGCATTGTTGGTACAGGGACAGTACTATTTCAGCTCCTGTGAAGTAATATTAGAGCACATTCTCCATCAACCTACAACCCCTGTGTGACATAACACAGGGCTATTTTCAGCCAGCTGCAGTCAGTGTAGGATAAGGAAGAGAGGGCAAGAAAGAGTTGCTGGCATGCAGATTCTTGCACCTCATAATTGCTGTCTTAAGAAAAGCCAAAAGATGTTGTGCACAAAGCCCAAAAAATGTTTGATGTCCCAAAGTAATTCTTAAGAGGCAAACTGGAAAATGCCCATGCTTAAAAAGAAGGTAAAGGGTAATTGATTGTTTTTGACTACAACCATACAATATGTAAAGATTAGCTTTCTTCACCTTCTCTTGATTATGTTAAGTTTGATTTGTTCTTTTAGCTGATATTTAAACACATCCTTTAGAAGAAAAGGAGAAAATGTCTGATCATTTTTAATTATTGAGTCCTCAGGCAATGCAGTAATTATTTAACTACTTTCAAACACTGACATGAGTTAAAATATCACCGTATCATACTATTGTGAATTGTCCTTTTATTCTATCGTAACATTAAGAACATTGTTTGTTTATTGTTATATCACTACCTAATTATGCAGTGTACATTCTCACATGAGCAGAGATATGAACAACATTGATAATAGACAGATTCCTGCCACATAGTATTAATTTTTTATAGATGGTAACCAACAGTAAATCACTCATCCTTCTTGGCAGTCTACTCTAATTACTCTCAGGCTTCCATGAACCATCTAGCTAAAACCAAAGCTCATCTGTCTGTGGGCTTATTGGGTGGTTGGGGTGAAGGTAAGTGGAGTGCCGGGGGATTACAGTTTGCCTTTGGTGGATCACATCCACTACTGCAGCTATGCATATCCTATCAGCAGCTAAGCCTGTGAGTGTAGAGTGAGTCAATTCCAGGAAGCAAAACCCTATACTGTGATGCAAGAAGGAGAGGGAGTGTGACCCTGCAGTGACAGGCTGGTCATGCAATAAGCCAGCTCATGTGGTAGACTGTCAAATGCCTTGACTTCAGGGGATGAGTCTGTGACCGGGGGTGAAGTCCTGCGTGCACGTTACACCTGAGGTGTCTGATATTATCAGTATTTAGCCACAGTGTATAAAGCCCCATTGCTATAAGCAGACAGAGAAAAACAGAAATGTACTTTTCTTTCTTTCTCTCTCTCTGTCTTCAAAAAGCAGTTGCATTCAATTATTCTAACCTGCAGTACAGTCAGTTGAGCAGTCCAATATACTTTGTTGAGAAAATGCATTACAAGCAAAATCACTTGAGACAGCAGACAAATGGACCTATAGACTGTTTAATAATTTATTAAATACAGCATATTACACTCATGGTGAACATGTGCATATACTGGTAATTATACTATAGACAGAATGTTTTTTTTCTTCTTTTTATGTATTATGTGTACAAATTAAATGCAGCATCCTATGAAAAAAAACATGTCCTTTGTGCTACAGAAGTGATGTTAAGGTTCAGGACATGCTAACACTGATGAGACATGCTACTCAATGGACATCAAAATTCCACAGGAACAGAAAAGTCAAACTCCCTCATGCGGTGCATTACTGAGTGTCTGGCCGCCAGTCAGATCTGATTGTTTCATCGATGCCAACTCATACACGGTAGCCAGCCCTTTGATCATTGTTGGTGAAACGAAACCAATAAATGACTGACAACCAGGTTCCATTAACGATACTATGCATCTTGTAAAGGAACATCCACCACTTTAAACAGCCAATATGTACACTCTCCGTCTTCTTATGTGCCTAACGTCATTCACATCACTGTATCTAGTCCCCTCAGACTTACTTACAGAACTAAACACCAACATTTTCACAAAGAAAGCCTCATGGAATTCGTATACTGCTCTGTTCGGCCTTTGGGATATACTTTCATGTATCGAATGAAATTAAGTGCCTTGCATTAAGGAATTAGAGGCATGGTAATATCAACTAAAATAGTGCAATTTCACATTCCTTGTCATTAATGAATTATTCCCCATATTATACATTTGTAGAATTATTTGGTGTGCATAAAGGTAGAATGTGTGAAAATAAAAGTGCATGCAGAAGGTTAACGAAAGGAAAAGATTGACATTTGCGGCAATACGCTCATTCGCTTTCTTGCTAAGAGGAAGATGAGGATGTTGATAGTACTCTCATGTCTGTACATTATGAGGCAGCCGGTTAGTTTAACTAAGCTTAGCATAAAGACGGGTAGCAGTGGGAAACAGCTAGCTTGGCTCTGTCAAACAAACTAAAGGTAAAAAGAAATCTGCCTGCCAGTGCTCGTAGGTGGATTTTGTATAGAGCCAAGCTAGCTGTTGCTCTATTCCCCTGTTTTATTAACATCTTTTTATCTATGTTTTAAAAAGGAGCCATGCTCGTAATTTCGTTCATGCTTTACATTTCTATGTTTTGCTGAATGACAATAAAAGGAATCTTGAATTCTGAATCTTGCTCCCTGCTTACCGTCTTTATGCTAAGCTAAGCTAATTAGCTGCTAGCTGTAGCTTTGTATTTAAGGAACTGGCATGAAGGTGGTGTCAATCTTCTCATTTAACATTGCAAGAAAGCAAATAATCTTATTTCCCAAAATATCAAACTATTACTTTAAAGAAAAGAAACAACTGTATGTCAACTGGTAAATAACATCTACCTTTAAACAAGGAAAATACAGATTAAATGACAATGATTAACAAAACAAATTTACACAGGAATAAATAAATAAAATCCCTGAGGGCTAAAATCCTACTGATGTAAGTATTAAAGGTTCATGAACAAAGATGATTGGATTTTCATGTACAGTACTTGTGTTACCTTCAAAAGAAAATGATTACACAAGGTAATCTCAGAATTTGTTAGCTAGCTATTGCAATAGAACGAGATGGGTACAGATTTAGCTTTTCAACAGGGACATGAACAGCTATTCTTGTTTTTTTTTAAATAACCATACCACTAAGAGTGCGATTACATACAATGCCTTGTTAACTGTATGGAATAAATAAATGAATGTTGAATGCAACACAAAGGCTGCATTCAATAAGATGTGCCCTTCAAATGAGAAATCACTTTTTTTGTTTTGCTTGTGGCAGAAGGAAGAATGGGTCAAAAGGATGGAGGGCAAAGATAAAAATAAGTCAATGGAAGAAAGGAAATAGGTAGAATAGGATTAGGTAGAGAGCGAAGGAATAAAGGATGAATAGAAAGCAGAAAGGAGGGATGAACATCAAGGGTGAAAGAGGGAAAAGGGTCAAAGGAAGGAACGAAGGAAGGAAACAGAAAGAAAAACAAGGGACAATAGAATAAAAATGGACTGAATAATAACATGGATGGAATACAGCAATGAAAGAAGGACCCAAAGATGAATGAAAAGATTAAAGGAAGGAAGGAAAGAGGAAGAAAGGGATTCGAGAAAGGAAGTATAACTAGAAGAACACTTTGTTAAGTTCTCTTATCGGGAGAGGTCTTGGAGTACGCTGCCTTGTTCGATGACCGCCTTAGCAAACTGCTTGAAGACTCGGTCCATGTAAGTGCTCCTTCGAGGCCACAGGCCCTCAAGGAAACCAATATGGCCGCCGTGACAGGTTATGAGCAGCGCCAGGTTGGGATTCTGCTTCACTGCCTCCACTGGAATGGCTGCAAAGAAACAAGGGATTCAGGTAATTTTTTCGTCTCCGTTGATTAGATTCTCACTCTCCATGCCACCATATTAGTAGTGCCAGTAAAGTCAGATTGTACAGAAAATCTGGGACTCACCATGAGACGGGGAAAAGACATCATCAGCAGCATTGAGACACAGCATTGGCACCTGCACAGATTTCAGCCTGTGGACAGGACTGGCATCATGGTAGTAGTCATCATTGGTAGGATAACCAAACATTATGGAGGTGAACCGCTCATCAAACTCTCGAAGGGTCTTTGCCTGTAGGGACCAAGTGAATTGGTAAAATGTTGGCTACTTCATTTAAATATATTAGCATTTATGACTAATTGTCACTAAAAAAGAATCCTGACCTTCATGACATGATCGATGTCGTAACACTTTTCGAGCACTGGTCTGTGTCTACAGGGGAGATTAAAAATAAAACTGTCACCGTCAGTACTGTTAGATAAAATGATTTGCAGCTGGAAATGTCCCTCAAAAATGCTGACAAGGTTGTAACAGCATAATGAAACAACAATCAAGCTCCACTTTTAAAGTAGTACTACAAAAGTATTACTGTGCATTTTTATTTCATGCCCATGCCAATACACACATGGAAATATATTGTAGTTATTATAACATAATAGTATAATTAACATACGTTTTTAATATGCTTTGATCATAAATTAGCAAATAAAAATACAGCAGCAGTAAAGTGTTTTGCCTAGAACTGTAAAAAGCAAACATTTGGTTAACATAAAAAGGCTACTTTATCTCTATGTGACAGTAATGAACTGTACTTAAAACCCAGCCCCTAGCACTAGCAGTGAGTTAGCAGCTGCAATAATCCCGCTCTGACCCAGCTGACCTGTGCACAGAGGCTTGTAGGCAGCTGGTGAGGTAAGAGTTGAAGATGAAGCGGTCCAGGGGTTTTTCCAGTGAAGCGGTGCACTTAAATACATCCCAGCCTGCTGAGAAGACTACAACCCCTTTCAGACAGGTTTCCCGGCCCTTGCGCCCCAAGTAGTTGGCCAGCATCATCCTGAATATGGAGAGAGGGTGAGAGGAAGGGACAAATGGGGAAAAAACAGGGATTGGAACATATTCCATTTCTGACCAATCCATCACTTCATAGGATTAGTGCTGTGCAGTAAAAAAAAACAACACTGGGACCATAATAAAGCAATGACTATAGCTCAACCGATACTGGATTTTTGAGTGCGATACCGATATTGTAAATTATAATAACAAAAAATTGTTTTTCAATTTCACTTCTATAAACCCATAAGAATTGTAAGAGTTGAATATTTAAAGCAAAACACAAACTGTCTGCTGCACAAAGAGAAAGTTAGACTTACTACCAGGACATCTTATGCCTCTTCTTTTGCTCTACTGGTAACATTTGGCACAAACCAGTCACAGACTAACTGAATTAGTAAATGAGAGTGGGCTCTGTGTAGTTCACTAATGATGGATTATATTATGTCTGATGATTTCTGGGTATTGCAGTTCATTTTATTTAGTTGCAAGTTTCCACCAAGTCACCAACCAAATTGTCTTGTACAGCTTTAAGTCACATTCTCAGATTTGATATCAGTGCCGCCAGTACTGAAATTTCCAGTCAGCTGGTAGTGAGTGGCTTCATTACCCGCCCATTGATACTCCAGCAGCCATGATTGGAGCAGCTTCATTAGTCTTCTGGATGTGTTCAATAACAGTCTCCAGATCCTCTGTGTTGGCTGCACAGTAGGTCCTGGGGGTCTGGGTGAGACAATAGAGTCAGCCTTTCTGTTTCTCTTTCTCTATCTAAGATAACTGTTAGTTATAGTTGCAAATACTGATTTTGCACTAATTTGCAGCAGTATGATTGTGCTGCAGTAAAAAACAATCTTTTGCAGATACCACATAATATACAGTACAGTAGGCATGTGTGGGACACAGACATGACACATACAGTAAAGACAGACATGTACACATGGAGCTTACAGATTAATATGAAGCAGAAACAATCTCTCTGGGCGACATCAGGACCTTTGCTATTTACAGGGAGAGACAGCAGCAAAGGAAGTGGACCTATAGAGTCCCTCACTGTTAGGCTGCTGCAGCTCATGGTTAGGGCTGGGTACCGAATTCAATACTTTTAAGGCACTGACCGGATTGACTCTAAAGTATCGAGTATCGATAAATGCCTCGTCATTCAAACCCAAATTCAATTCCCAAGGAGTAAATCTCATCAGTGTCAATGAGCCAATAAGCATGCAGCATGCTTCTACCAAGCTCTAATAATGCTTGTGATTGGCTGTCTAACTTTACAGGTCGTAGAGGCAGGCAGGAAAAACTCTACGTTACGTAAAGAGACTGGGCTCACGTAGTAGGAGGTGAAAAATAAATTAAATAAATATTTTTGTTTTATAAAATTGGTATCGAAAAAAGTATCATTTTGGAACTGGTATCGAGATCACGTGTTGGTATCGGTACCGGTATTGAATATTTTATATAATATATATTCCATTTTTTAGGGAAGATCACTTACTGTTATGTGCTGGTGCTGTACAGTAATGCAAAATGCTCTGTTAAGTTAATCGATATGACATATAAGGCAAATCAAACTAAAGCTGAAATGATTAGTTATATAATTGATTGATGTTTTTCTCTGTCTTCTGCAATAGTAAACTGAATATTTTTGGGTTTTGGGCTGTTGTTCGGACAAAACAAAATACATTTAAAGATAACAGTAATGGACAATTTTTTGTCAGATGTTTTCTAGACCAAGCAATTAGTCTGTAGTGTATGCAACAATGGACAACATCAGGCAGGGACTGAACTCTTTTAATGATTCCCTGATTTTACTTTCCACAGAAAAGGTCATTTAAAAGGATTACTGTCAATGTTACTACCACTGAACACTGCCTTGTGGAGATTGGCTCCCCAGCAGCTGCACCCGTGGCCTATTGGATAAGGCACTGGCCTCTTATGCCAGGGATTGTGGGTTTAAATCCCATCAGGAGTGTCCATCCTCTGATATGTCAGCAGTTTTACAAAGAAACTAAATATCTTATATCTGTGGGTGTTGGACTGTTGGTTGGACAAAACAAGACATTTGAAGACTGAACGAAAATAAACGTTAGTTGCAGTCCTAAGACCTAAACAGATAACACAATTCCCTATAGCACCTTTAAAATGCAAACAGTAATTAGATAATTGGTCATTTCTGTAATCATGCCTATGCTGTGTTTTTCTCCAAGTTGTGTTTTGCACTGTCATAGGTGTGAGGCATCTGCTGCAGAACTGAGTCCACACTCACTGTAAATGAGTAAAAGTGTGAACAGCAGATTTATTTTTTTGCCTTAGAGTTAGTTATTTTTAACTCTATAACCTACCGTATATATATATATATATTTTATTTTTTTTTTGCAGGCCAAGAAAGGGTGAAATCTTTCTCTAATGTTGCAAAGCTATGACTTATCTTGAAAAATACTATGTTATCATGATTATTTTGTAGGGTATGATACAATTGAACACTGTTCTATGATTTTTGGGCAAAAGGGTTAAATCTTTTTCAACTTGAAAAAGATGGCAGGCAGAGCAGGTTATTTAACATTACAAAAAAAAACAGCTGGAACTCGAAGGAGCCTATTTAACAAGTCAAATTTCTCTGGATGCTGTTGACTCTTAAGCTCTACAAGGCCCTTCATTAAGATTCAAGCAGAAACACAGGCAAAATAAATTCCTGTTTGGCTACTCTCTTACGGTTCCTCATATAGGCCTGCACAAGTTTTGGACTCTGCAGTGAAACAGCTAAACTTACTAATTGAATTCTAACATAAAGATATTTAAAAGAAAAAATACATTACCAATAGTTGGGGGAAATATTTGCACTGCAAAGCCATTCCACAGGAAAGTTGTAATAGGCTTTTATGAGTCCAAGAAATTGGGCACTAGTACTCAGAACAGTTGAGGCAGGGGGCATCTTTTACACAGTGGGTCATTGTAAACTAAAGCGCTGGCCTATTTAAACAATGGACGATATTCACACAAACTGGACACAAAGAAAACAATCACAGGAGCATACAAATGCTACATCATTTGTATAGAATATAGCACAATCCCACAGTGAAATGAGGGAGAAAATGTACACCTTATCATCACCACTTGGTACAGTCCTAGGTTACAGAGTTCAAACTTTTTTATTTTATTTTTTTAAATCTGAGGACAGCTGAGCCAACTAAATTCTGGATATGACCTAGAAAACATGTTTAAATCAAACTGACACTAGCAACTTTGCTTTAGTGTCACTTTTACCCTTTATTTGCAGCTGAGACAGAATATGACAAATACAACAGCAGGTAACAGATCAGCCACTGATTCTGATTTACACCCACTAAGAGGAACCTTAGATTGATTGTGGGCAATCCCTGCCTGCAATGAAACACTATTATATGTGCTATGAATGAGATCTCTGTATGGTAGTGATGGTATGCTTAGATCAGGGTGATACGACCATAAAGAATGCGCCTCTGTTCCAAAGATGTACAGACAGAGAGGGGGAGACATAAAACACAGTGGGCATGCTATGAGCTATCAGAGCTCGGGCCCCATTTTGTTGGCTAAATATACCCGGGTATATGAGGACAGATTAAGCCAGGTGTCCGAACAGCATGTGCACGACAAGGTCATATTTCTGTGAATCAGCATTAAAATACAGTATATGCCTGCAACTTAATCCCTGCTGTGCAACAACATTGTCTGTGCGGCATCCACTTAGGGCTCCCTGTGGGCTCTGTGACACGTGTGGAATAGACATGCTCTGTGCTGGCTGAAGCAATAAAAACTGGGAAGCTGTCATACTGACAAATGGGAAAACCAACTGTCCTTAACACTCCTTTTTATCCAGTATACATGTCTGTCTTTCTGAATATTGACAAGGCAAATGAAGAAATTAAATAACAAGAATTATAGGTTGAAAACTAAGAGACACGTTAGATTCTTACCAGCAGCGTTTCACCGGAAACCCCTCTGTTGTTGAATACCACACATCTGAAATACACAAACATATACTCTTATAAATTATGATAGGCTCCCTAATTATTCCTTTTATAACTTAATCTATTGATTGTAGCAGAAACAAGTTTGAATAGAGCTGAAACGATTTGTCGATCAATCGATTGGTCAATCAACAGAAAATTAATTTTTCTGGTACCAGCTAATTAAATGTGAGTATTTTCTGATTTACGTTGTTATGTAAGTTTATATGTAAACTGAATATCTTTAGGTTTTCAACTCATGGTCAGACAAAAAAAGTCATTTAAATATGTCACCTTGGGGCTTTGGGAAATTGTGTTGGACATTTATCACAATTTTCATTCATTTTATAGACAAAAAGATTAATCAGTTTATCAAGAAAATAATTGGCAGGTTAATTAATGATGACAATATTTGTTAATTGCGGCCCTAAATTCAAGGGATTGGTCAATTGATTGATCAAAATCCTGTGTACCTAGGAAGAAAAACAAAAGCTCTAGTAAGCTTATGCTTGTTTTTTCTGTTGTCACTATAAGTTACCCTCTTCCATGTTCAAAGGAACACAGTGGCCCAAATTCCTTTAAACAAATGTTCCTTACTTTTAAAAAAAACTGAACTGGGAATATGATA
This sequence comes from Sander vitreus, assembly GCF_031162955.1. NCBI lineage: Eukaryota > Metazoa > Chordata > Actinopteri > Perciformes > Percidae > Sander > Sander vitreus. The sequence continues at coordinate 15,253,529 of NC_135866.1, forward strand.
AGATGTGCAGAGAGGCACAGCTGTGTGAAGAGCAGTCTGTTTGTACTATAGAGCAAAGGCATCAGCATCCCTCCTCTCATCTATTATCTGGAGTCAGACCTGCTCTTTCGTCAGTGTAACTGGGGTGTGTGTGTGTGTGTGTGTGTGTGTGTGTGTGTGTGTGTGTGTGTGTGTGTGTGTGTGTGTGTGTGTGTGTGTGTACACACTGCAGCATAGACTCAGAAGCTGGTCTGGGCTAAGCTGCAAAGCTTGTACTGGGATAAGCTGTAATTCATTAAGCTACACAGACAGGGGTGAGGGGTGGAAGATGCTGAGTTTGCCATGCATTCCCAAACCTGAGTGAAAGAATGAGTGAACACAGAGAAAGGGCCTATTGAAGAGTGAGAAAAAGGGGAAAACCTGCCTCCCTCTGCAACTCTTCGAGTTTGTGCTACGTTTGGCTATTTACAAAAGCAGCTCTTGACAAAGAGCTTAGCTGTCCGCTTTATTGGTGCACTTCACCTGAAATAACCCCAAGCCCCTGGCGCTTGTGCACACATTATATAAAAGTTACGAAATCATCACAAAAATGGGAGTCAGGTTTTACCTTTTAATCAATATTGGTATGACTGCTGAAGTATTCTGTTTTTGATTGGACAAAATATCTGTATGAAAATATGCATGAGGCACAGAGAGAGTCGGTTGTGTGATTTAGTGCTTAGCGCTGGACCTCAGCCAGGGTGTCCAGCCAAGACCACCCACCTATAGCCCAGATCCCGGCTCTGTTGGACCATGTGCAGGATGTAGGACTCTCGGCTGGTGCCGGTCAGACCGGGGAGAAGGAGGACTGTGGGCCTGGTGGCAGGGTCAGGATGAGAGAGGCTGTCATCGTTGTCAAACCAATCCAAAGAGATCTGTCCTCCATCTGCTGCCTTAATAAGCTCACTGCATAGACAAGTGGGAGACGCAACTCAGCAAATCAGATCTTTCTGAATATTATTTTCCATCTGTAACTCTATGTATCTATTAATTTGTCGCATTAAAACACATGCAAACACTCAAGCACAAACAAAGGACAACATTGACAAGATCTGCTCACTGAATGGTCATTCAAATTGTTAAAATTCTCTGGTTCCATTCTCTGCACAATTAATAATTGTTGTTTAGTTCCTGGTGAAGTGACTATTTCATTGTGTCCATCACAAGCACTCCCCAACACTCACTTACAGCTGCCTCATTCCCCTTGTGATTATCTTGTCAGTATGCTTTGCAACACGCAGCAAGGTTAAGATAAGGAGGAGGGCATTGCACCAGTGGGTTCTTTTAGTCAATCAATTTAAAGCTATACAACCCCAAAGTGGCAGATGAGGTCATTAATGCCCAGTGCTAGTGCATGTGAAATCCTGCAAGCACACAGCATCTAGTAAGCCAGCTTGGTCGGCCAGAGAGAAAGACATCAGCATGAAATTACAGAACCACCATTAAATATGCAACTAAAGCTAGACTTTAAAGTCAATGAGGGGAGCCAATCCAGAGTGACCAGTGCACAAAGTGGGAGGGGACCTGGTACTAATCTTCTGCTAGGACAATGAGATCCAAAGACAGCCAATGACAAATAGGACAGTTTTCACTGAGTCTGTCCTTGGGTCAGGCTTCGGTAACTTCATTATGAAGGTGACGCCCTGTTGTCCCCGGAGGAAATGTGATAACAACCTTAGTGAAGGGCTGACAAACAACTTATGATCATATCGCATATTATATGTGCAATGTATACTGTTTACACACACATAAACCTAGCCAAAAAGCATGGCCATGGAAATTAGGGAATGTCTAAATGCATGACACAAATTACACGAGAATGTAATATGAATAAATAAGTAATATCAGAATCAGCTTTAATGGCCAAGTAAGTGTGAACACATACAAGGAATTTGACTCCGGCTTTTTTTTGCTCTCAAAGTACATACACAGAATTAGACTGCTGATACAGCTGATATAATACATAGTAATAATGAAAAATAAGTCTCTCTTAATTAATTCTAATCTCCTTTATGTGCGCAGGGGGCAAGGAATGCAATTAATCTTCAACAGAATGTACATTATCAAGCAGGCAGGGCGGCCCAAGCCAGCAGCGTGGCACAAAAGATCTCTGTCTCTACTCTGAGCCTTTGAGTCTTGGCTAAGAACAAGACGGGGATTTGTTTCCAGTTGTGAAACTGGTAAGAACAAATTAAAAAAAATACGCAATGGCAGTTTCTCACTGACAAAGCTAGTTCTTAATAAAGTTTTTCAATGTAGGTATGGGAAATTCTGCAATGGCATTTAATTAGGCTACTCTTGAATGCCAAAACAAGTAACTTGTCATTATAAATGCACATCTACAGTACTGTGTATGTCAAAGGGGAACTTTAGCTTGCATGCGACTGAAGCTGATTTTTTGGTCAAAGTGTGTCTGCTTGCAAGGAGAAATATATTCCCATTATGAGGAAATAAAATAAAAAATGTGTGTGATGGATAATTAGTATGTCAGTCACAGTGAAGACTTACTTTTTGTAGACGACCCCAGGTTTGGCTGTGACAAAGGGTCTTAGTAGAGTCTGGATGCGACTCTCCCAGCACCAAAAGGTGGGGTAGTAGGTCTCTGACACTACCGGACATTGCTCCCTCAGAAAGTGGTAGAACTTCTTACCCCCTGAGATGAGCTGGGGCTTCTGCAAAAGACAGGTGAATGTGTGGCACAGGTTAGAGTAAAAACAAATGACTTCTTTGTTTTTGCCTCAGGGATAAATTAACGTGATGTTATTTAACATGACAGCAGATCCATCACTGTAATAAAACATGTTCTAAGTTCTAAGTTCAAGTTCAAAGTTTTATTGTCATATGCACAGTAAGGAAACATGGTTCCCTGTACAATTAAATTCTTCCTTTGCTGTCCGCAGAATGCTGAACAATGTCAAATCTACAATATATACTACAGATATACAAAATAAAACAATTTTAAAAGGCAGCATGTGTAAAATAAAGCAATAATAATAATTAGGGCTGCAACTAACGATTATTTTCATAGTCGATTAATCTGTTGATTATTTTTCTCGATTATTCGATTAGTTGTTGTCAGAAAGTTAATGTCAGAAAATGGTGAAAAATGTGGATCAGTGTTTCCCAAAAGCCCAAGATGACGTCCTCAAATGTCTTGTTTTGTCCACAACTCAAAGATATTCAGTTTACTGTCACAGAGGAGAGAAGAAACTAGAAATGATTCACATTTAAGAAGCTGGAATCAAATAAGTTTTACTTTTGTCTTAAAAAACTCACACCGACTAATTGATTATCAAAATAGTTGGTGATTAATTTAAGAGTTGACAACTAATCGATTAATCTTTGCAGCTCTAATAATAATAATAATAATAATAATAATAATAATAATAGTAAACAGTGCAAATGTAAATAATGCAAGTCACTATTGTCTTAAATGATTGTCTTAAATTGCATAACTTGTTGCATTATTGTCTCTAACATCAAATCTTGTGATGCAGATCAGCTGCAAAACATTAAAACAGACTGCTAAATAACACTTCAAACTGAGATTTCAGTTGTAATACATGATTCAAATTTCAGCATCCACTAAAAGTTGTTACTGAAACCCATCTGCACGAACCTGCATTAAAGGTCTCTATTACACAAGAACACACTGATAATAAACGTTAGGTGTGCACTGCCTGCATAACAACGGGACGTCATGGTGGTTTGTAAATGTAACAAGATGTGTTGCAATTTAGTCTATTAGCCACCTCTTTTGTTTTAAGTCATTCCACTGGAGAAAATATTAGGCCGACTGGCAATGTAGCGTTAAATCCAGTTAATTTAAAATTCAAACAGAATAATGTTTAGTATTTAAATGAGATTATATTTTTGTTCTATTCATATTTTAAACTCATACATGATAAACTTGTTCAAATTGTGATTTATTATTGTATAAAGTATAAACACTCGGAGTGTCTGCCCGCCCGTAATCAACTTACAATGCGTTACAAAACCAACAAAAAAAAACAACAACCTTCAACCGGCATTTCTAGCTAACATAACGTTACAGTAACGTTAGCCTAGCTTAGTCAGTGCCGACATAACTGTATTGTCTTGCTGCGGATTAATTTGTTGTAGCGCTGCACATGGATGTAGATTATATAATTCCCGGTAAATATGATAATTTATTAAAACGTGTGTTTTATATGCCTGAGAACAATCCCACATGTGCAGACAGATGTAACGTTATTCGAAACCTCCATCGGCTAATGTATTGGTCGAGTATCATCGTCTCGCCTGGCAAGTGATGATGCTCCGCCATGAAAAGCACACACATCGGTTTTAATTATACTTACACGGCTCATGCAAAGAATAGCCCATTTAAAGCAGGAGGTATAAACCACAAGTAAACGTTACTTACCTTCGCTACTGAGAGCAAATAGTAGCAGGTGTACGCTGCGCTAAAGCCCAGTACCAGAGACAGTCCTACTCCCGATCCGAACAGCCCGACTTTGACTTGATTTTCCAGATAATGTGACAGGTCGCACAGGTCCCTTGTCAAAATGTTGAAATTGAAGTCCAGCGAGATCATTGCAAGGTCCCTGTTTTCCCCCGTACTGCAAGGACAGCGGCCAGCTCGGGTGGAGTCAGCTGTGTCTGCCTGCGAGACCACAGTGAAGGAGACAGTCAAGGGGACTTGATGTAGAGGAGATTTAGCTTATATATATATCAGCGAGCGGGGGCGCTCTTTGACCAGCTTTCAAAAGAGCCGCTCACAGTCAGCCAGTCAGTCGGTCAGTGTGGTTAGTCAGTCAATCGCCCCCTGCAGCCAGCAGAGGTGATGTGCACCATGCGGGGCTGCAGTTTCAGCATGAGCCTGGAGTCTTCCCTTAAGTGTGATATAACCAATACAATCAAATAGATTTGCAAAGACAGCGTGAGCATCATTAAACCCCTTTAGTTTCTGAAATATGATCACGGATTTGTCCCAGGGGGCTATACCACAAGAGGCCCAAGGGGACTCAAGTTCACCATGTGGCAATTAGTTTGTGGTAATTGAATTAACTGAGAATGTGTGTGTTAATACTGTATGCACCATGAAGCACATTTTAAATTGCAATTATAGATGCCTTAAGGGAACACCTGTATTATCTTGGAGCCCCATTTTGTAGAGAAGGGCCCTGAGTTAAAATCTATGATTAAGGCCTTTTTAGTTCATATTGAGCTTATATTGTGCATTGTACCTGGTACATTTCTGCTTAATACTTAAACAATACACAGAGTGGGAAAAAAACGTGGTCAATAGGGGCCCACATGACATTTTTACTACTGGGCCCTATATTGGACTATCACAATCCAGGCCCACCGGAGGTTTGTGTAGTTTGATTTCAAAAGTAGTCTACCATAAACTTGTTTTGGTATTATCAGATTAAAGTATGTGCAGTATTGGTGAGTCTGTTAAGTTAACAGTTAAATTAACATCTGGATTGAGAGGAAAGGATTAATAAAATGTCGTGCACATTTTAGAAGTGGCCTCGTCTTCCTCATCTTCTGGACTTCGGAGGGACTGGCTATAAGGAACATGCGTCAAAGCATTGTAACATCCCTAGAGTATTTATTAATGGACTTAAACAGTCTTCATTGAGTAATGCTTCTGTATCCTATCTGTATATTTGTATGGTGTTTTGATGCGCCACTGGAAAAATTACAAACATCAACTTAGCTAGTCGTTGATTATGATCAATAATCAACCAACATGCATTTGGCATGAGTGAATGCATGAGTAAAATCATTCTCATGTATAAGCTGGTATGTATTTATTAATTAGTTAATCAATGTTGATTTATACTGCATGGGCCTACGCCTAGACAAAATAAATATTCAATTGCAATGTAAATATAAAAAAAAAAGTAGCCTATCTTTTGTTCCATAAAATCAACATTTATTATTTAATTAACTGGTGTGTAGCCTATTGTCTGTGCAAATTAGGACATTTATAAGAGTTAGTTCATGGGTTAGTTTAAAATATTGTTCCGATTGGAACCTCCTTTAATAAAAAATAAAAATAAAAAAGCAATGTCTGTCTATATCTACATCATTAAATGTCTTAAAATACTAAGATTATGTTTTTTTTTTAATCCATCACAGAGCTGGGAATGGGCTTGCACATTGCAGATGCAGACGCGCTCCTTCGCCCCGACCGCGGACTCGTGCTTGTTTTCCAAGCCTCGCATCTTCGGGCTTTGTCGTTTACCTCCGTAGCTAGTTGTTGCTCGTCTGAGGTCTGAACGATGATTGACAATAATGGCGACGCGTTTATTCTGAGTTGACTCCAGGGAACCATCTCTGGTTGACGAAGGGAACATCTTGGATGGCTTTCAGCACCACAAACAACAACAATAAGGATAAGCAACCAAGGACTACATTTACCTCAACGAAAAGGACTTGCTAGCCAGGAGAGGTTTATCTTGCTAGCATTGCGATAGCTAGCAACTCGGCTCGCTAGCTTGCTAAGTTGAAGAGGTGGCGTTCTTGCGTGTGGAGTGGATGAGAGAGACAGACAGCCTGGTTACTGGGTACTCATATCTGGCTAAGATAGCAATGTGGCTACCTAATAGGCTTTTTGGGTAATTCGTTCCTCAATCTAAAAGGCAACACAGAGGATGTACTGGCTTGCATTTAACGTTAGCTAGCTTGTGGGAATAGTTTTTGTAAGAGGATCCAACAGCCTTCCTAGGTAGCTAACTTAGCTACTTAGCTAGCAGACTAGCTTTGTGGATTGTTTCCGTCTCTTTCCTGTTAGACATTGCTCGCACTTGCATTTGAAAACTGATCACCAGCGCATCGATTTCTGGCTAGCAAGATCTGCTAGCTTGCGAACTTTTAAGAATTATTGTGGTATTGTGCGTCCTTTTCGTAAATGACTACCGGCAGGAATAACCGAGCGATGATGGAAGGAGTTGGAGCGAGAGTGGTCCGCGGACCTGACTGGAAGTGGGGAAAGCAGGATGGTGGAGAGGGACATGTTGGCACCGTGAGGAGTTTTGAAAGTCCAGAGGAGGTGGTTGTTGTCTGGGATAATGGGACGGCTGCGAACTACCGTTGTTCTGGAGCTTACGACGTGAGGATACTAGACAGTGCTCCAACAGGTAACGCTAACTTTACATTAGTCACATTTTGTTTGCCAGTACTTTCAGACTCATTTAAGACAAGTGTCTTTCAATGCAACAGAGTTATGTTCAACATACAAGATACTGGTCCTTTATGGCCTTCATTTTGGGGCTTTGGTGGGTGCAGGAATGAGTGATTCAACAACCAGACATCGTTTATTAATTGTTGCTGTAATTGAAAGATTAGATAACTGTAGAAAGGCATTCAAAATACTTAGGTTGTTGAAGAAACTGTGTATAAAATTCCCGGAAGCAGCAAATTAGTTGTAGCTAGTTTAATCTGTGTGTTGAAGGCAGATAACGTCTGCTTGACTACCCTGATTTGTATAAAAATACAAAATGAGTATTTTATTAAATACATCCTGTCTGTTTACATCATGGATATATAAGAGAACGTTTACATCCTGAACAGATGTATGTCACAGACAGCACTGTGTCAAATTACACATTGAGAGAATTTTTTTTCTTCAACATTATAAAAAGTATATCGGTAGGATGTACTCTGTTTGTATAAGTATATACATAAATACTTCCTCTGTACTTGTCATAGTCAAAACAGTTACACTTTTCAGCATATAGCATGTGTATGTTGACTGGCTTCATTCAGTTCCTTATATCTTCACCTGATGATACAGTTATGGGATGATGAGCAAAATGAGATGTTCTTAGTTCTTTTCATGAGTCTTAAGTATCAACCCCATCTTAAAAAGAGAGATGGCCCTTAACGTCATTAGTCTAGCTGTTCTCACAAGGTATGGGGAATATATAGAAGTTTCATAGTGCACACAATTATTTCAAATACATACGTATTGTTGATAGCAGGTTGTTCCAGTAGTACTACTACTGATATACAATGTACACATACTACCACACAATACAACCCCAATGTAATAATGTGGACTAATACAACCCCCCCTCCCTCTCCCCCAGGCATCAAGCATGATGGAACCATGTGTGACACCTGCCGTCAACAGCCCATCATTGGTATTCGCTGGAAATGTGCTGAGTGCACCAATTACGACCTTTGCACAACATGTTACCATGGAGACAAGCATCACCTGAGACACCGATTCTACAGGATCACCACCCCAGGCAGTGAGAGGTTAGTTAACCTAGCGACATTTACCAGTATGGTGTCTCACCTTTTTTAGACCCACCAATGATCAAATAGACACAAGGTAGCCAGGTAATCTCTGCACTTAATTGTGATTGGTTGGTACTCCCTTAGTTTGTGGTTTATGTTGCTTTGTGTGTGTGTGTGTGTGTGTGTGTGTGTGTGTGTGTGTGTGTGTGACATTTGAGAAGTCTGTTGTGCACCCTACCTCTCAGGCAGACATAATCTGTCTCTATGCTCCCAGCCCTCAGTTGCCAGGGAACAACTCAGCCTCGTTTTGAAGATCCAGTCATTAGCTATATTAATGCAGCGCTCCCCATATGTAGGATTTATTAAATCAATTTTTGTATTCATTTATTTGAGAAGATTAACCAGATGTTTTAGTATTTATGTCTTTAGAAGGCTGCATGCTCATGAAACATAAGTGCATATTGATGGAAAAGTCTGTTTTGCAGCTGACTTTCAAATTTCAGAATTTAGAGCTTTGACTGCAGAAAGCATTGGAATTGCACATGATGAACAGAGATAATGAAAACTTTTCACTAGAGATGTTCCGATACCAGTATCGGTATCGGCTCCGATACTGCCTAAAATGCTGGTATCGGTAAGTACTGGAGTTTATGCACCGATCCGATACCACGTAATAAAGCCCTAAAGAACAAATATAAGAATTAAGAATTTTGTAAGACAAGACTGTCTATGAAGCTTATGGGACCAATTTGATGGTGATACGTAACGGATGTAAAACATGTTTTGGTGAGGATGGCTAAGCGTGAACAACCGCAGATGGATACAATGTGACCGGCATCCCCTGGCTTAAAAGCTAGTGTATGGAAGCATTTTGGCTTCTTTGAAGTTGAAGGGAAAAGGGAGACCCACACTGTATGCAAGTTGTGTCTAACTAAACAAAAATATTTTGGGACCATAACAAACATGAGAAACCATATTTAAACTTTCTTGTATTAATTAAACATATTGTAAGTCAATTCATCTGTTTATTTTAAGTATGGATCATTACAAATACGCCATGTTTTAAAAGTAGCAAGTACACAGTGAGAAAAAACAAATCATGTATAAAAATCTAAAATGTTGATGCATCAACATGCATTAATTACTTTTTGTTTATGTGCCCACAAACATTTGTAAATGCCCCGATTTTTACCATTTTTCCTAGGTCGCACCGGTGCACCTAACGTCCTCGCATCCGCTGCCTCTCCACGAACGAAGCAATGTCGTTTATATCGATATGGTTTAATGTTGCGTTACATGACCCATTCCTTCTGTAAAACCGTGCCTGTGTTTGGATCTCTCCTCTTACTCTCTGCGCAGCCCCGCCCCCATTCACGCACACACGGCTCCACTGCTGCTGACATTTGTCTACAGTTTTAATTGTTATTAACACAGCTATATATTGTTAAGTATGAGAGGGAAGCCTGTATTGCTACCAGTGTTTCCGCTGGAAACTCTCTGTTATTGCGGCCGCCACGGCGAAAAACACATTAGAGGTTATTAAATGCAACTAACTTCAGTTGGTTGAGTAGGCTAATAGCGTGTGAGACGGAGCCTGCTGGACCTGGGCGAGAGATGTGACCCATGGCCAGAATATCATAGTTCATAAAAATGCAGCGCAGTGACTATACAGACATTTCATAGCCTACACAAGACGTGTGTAAGGCTGCTGACCCGTGCTGGACCCATTCATAATGAGTCAGCCGTCACTCTGTGAGTAGCATACGCTTCAGTCCATCGCACTCCCCCCCTCTCCTCCTCTCTCCCTCTGTCTCCCTGTCTTTCTTTCTGTTTTTTTTTTTTTTTTAAAAGACTTAGGCCTTTATTTTGATAGGAAAGCTGAAGACATGAAAGGGGAGAGAGAGGGGGGAATGACATGCAGGAAAGGGCTGCAGGTCGGAGTCGAACCTCTATATATACCAACTGAGCTGTTTGGGTGTCCTCTCTCTCTTTTAATCTAAAAATAAAAATAAAAGTCTGTTGTTGTTGAAAACAAGTGAATGAGCTTTCTTAGAGATATATATTTTTTAAATGTGTTGCAGCTGTATATTTTCAAACTGGGAAGGAAACCCTTTCTTTGCATTTTATTTTAATCACAATCAGTTTTAATGAAAGAGTTTGTGAAAAGTGGCTTTGACTTAAAACTGAACATTTAGCCCACTTTGTAAAAAAATACAGAGCTATATATCATGTATCGCCATTCAGCGTTAACGGCGACGCAAGGAAAAATTTGGGTGCACCTAAATTTTGTGCTGGTGCACCTAAATAAAAAAGTCCGGCGCACCAGTGCAACCGAGGCAAAAAGTTAGTCTGGAGCCCTGCAATGCAAGACCGCTTCTGGTAAACACAAAATTTACAAGTTTGTAATAACTGTCCCAGAAGTTACTAATTATATAATAATATGAAGAATCACACTAGACAGGTACAGCCCAGTGTTTTCACTTCATGCAGTCACAGCAGGGTGCTACAGAAATCCTTTGTGCTTAATATTGCTTTATTTATCACTGTAGTGGCTTAGAGTCTTTCCAGAGCCACTTGCCTACATGGAGATATGATTGCGCCTAGAACAAAGTCGTGAATCAGAGAAATAAAACGTTGTTTACGCCCATTCATCACTAGAAATGCAACTGTAGCAAGCATCTCAATATCACTAACGTTATCCACATTCATGTTTAGCTGCAACCAGACATGTATGAAGTACTAGAGACCCAGACTTAAGTAAAAGTACAAGTGCTCTATCAAAAAAGTGACTTGAGTAGAAGTTAAAGTGCACCACACTTAAGTGGAAGTACTAAAGTATTCAACATTTTTTGTACTTAAGTATTGCAAGTAGTTTATTTTAAAATGTACTACTCAAGTAGTGAAAGTAAAGGTACAAGTATTGTGTTATGCAGTTATTAAAGAAAACAGTCAAAAGTTTGAATATCATTGTTTATATTATTTCAAATGTTTAGCTAAAGGACACTCACAATTCCTTTGGATGTAGCAGCAGTACAGAAGCTGGTGTGCCATTTGTGTATTATATTTGTAACGTACCTTGATGTGTTTCTTCAAATTCGACGTTGAATTTTTGAAAGCCATTATTTCGCAATCTTTCGGGAGGCAGAGTAGGCACTTCATTCTATATGAATTGTCTTTCACTCCGACAAATGAAAACATGGACTCTAAGTAGGGCCGGGGTGGTCTCCTTCCTCACCCTCGCCGCCACGATCACTCGAAGACAGCTTGATCGCTTGAGTCCCTCAATGATGAGCCAGCTTCATCAAACCTGGTGACCGAGCCATCTACCACTCTGGCAGTGATAATGTGGGTTTGGAATGATTCGTAACATTTTTATAATTGTAATGATGCAGCACATAAAAAATTTATCGGAGTAAAAGTATTAAACCCATCAAAAATATGTGCTGAAGTAGGAGAAAAAATAATACTCCAGTAGAGTACAGATACAGCCTTTTAGTGTTTAAGTACAGTAGTGAAGTAGTTCTACTTCGTTACTATACATCTCTGGATGCAACAAATTATATATATATATCCAGCTACAAAAAAGCTTGAAAGTCGGAAATTAGAACAGAAGTACAAAGAGTCGTCACTAAAGAGATGATACACTGTCTCGTCTCGTCGCATTGGTGTGAACTGGCAGGTTTTAGAACGTTGCAGACCGGCGCATTGCAAGTTTCCACTTTTCACAAATCTTTGGTCTGAACTGGGCTTAAAAGTACCATTTATATGAACTCTGCAGCACTACCTACATGTATCTGACAATAAATGCAATTTTTTTCTTTAAGATTATGTTTTTGGGCATTTTAGACCTAATATTTGATAGGACAGCTTAGACATAAAAGGGGAGAGAGAGCAGGAATGACATGCAGCAAAGGGCCGCAGATCGGAATTTACCTAAAAATAGAATTAGTTTTAGCTTTTAGTCAGAACGTTGGAAGTTGGTGCAGTAGAGTTTACAGTTTGTGGACAAACTTCAAACCAGGGCATGATCAGTGGTAATCAGACCAAGGAATCTGCGCACAATACCATTAATCCTACATGAGGTGCTGTGTGTTTTGGTGTATGTGATGTGTATCTACCCTTAGGTCTTAGGAAAATAATTACCCATAGTTTATAGTGGAAACAATGTTTTAGGCGTGGTGTGTGGAAAGTGGAAACATTGTTACCAATTCATTCATGTACAGACAAGATCAAGTCAAATTTGTAGAAGGCAGCTTTACTCTGTGCATTCAAATATGCTCTACATAGAGATTATTGTGGCTCATGTGTTGTAGGAAAACAAGCAATCAAATCAGTCACTGATTTGATTTAAAGACTTTAATTGTATTATTTGGACCAGTTAGTGAGTATGCACACTCACTAAATTCCACAACTTGCATTTGATTACGTCATTGCATAGACTGTCATTACTGTGATGATGCTTCATCTGTTTCAGGCCTATTTCAGCCAAATATCATAGTTTAGTAAATGAACACATGGCCCAACAGCTGGCAGCCTTTTCAACTGAGTACGACTTCATTTCCCCCGAGACAGACCTTGCATAATGCACAATGGGTGCTGGAGGTCTCCCCAGCTCAAACTGCTCCAACAGCGTAGTGGGGTGTTTTGTTACACCCCATTAGATTCTGTCACTAACTGCCGAAGAGGGAGTGGTTAGAGGCCACAAGCTGTTTGCACTGGTTAGACCTACACTGTCCAGCTGCCGTGTCTACCATCAAGGCTCACACTTGTTTGATGGTTAGAGCTCAGCTATTAACTTCTATTACCTTTTCATTGGTTAGGCTTGTGGTGAAGCTGGAGTTAAGACTGCAGCTCACAGCAGCATAGTGATATCAAAATGTAAAAAAAAATTGCATTTGACTGCTTAAAGGGATAGTTCGGCTGAATTGAGGTGGGGTTGTACGAGGTACTTATCGATAGTCAGCTACAGTAGATGACGGTTAGCACGCCACAAGTTAAAAGAAGCAGGCAGGAGAGTACCAACATGAAAGCTGTTGTGGACAAGGTCAAAAACGGATTTTAGCCAACTTAAAAGCCCCATCTAAAAAAACTAATTTACCCAGTTTACCTTGCCATCAGACAGCCCTCTCCTCCAGTTCCCACAGAAGTTTCCCCTCTCTCTCTTTTGGCCGTTCAATCTCCCTCTGTAAAAGTAATGTTTCTGTACACTCCAGTCTCTTGTCTCCACAGTAAATGGCATTTCCTAGTCGCTGTCATAATCACTAATTTTTATTTCATATTTGTTTATTCCATAATCTGCTGATATGTGGCGTAATACAGTGCGCAGCACAGTTGTGCTTATGCTTAGGAATACGTGTAGTGCCAAAGGAAAGGGGTGTCTGACGGCAAGGTAAAGCAGTGAACATATTCTGGATATAGCGTACACTTAAACTGATATTGATTTTCTTAGCTGGGCCTTTTTTTACAGGTGACAAAAGTACGTTTTGCTGCTGACTCTCCATCATGCCTGCAGCAGCCGGCTGTGTTACAAGGAAGTATGGCAGCTTAGATACTTAGTCAAAATAGTAGCCTAGCTAGATTCTACTGATTTCTACTGATTGACAGCTAAGGGGCATTGTTAGGCACGACGCGAAGCCGAGCGAAGTGTTAAATAAATAATAAATGGCGGCATGCGATTTAAAAAAAAATGTACGCGTTATGCTCGGCCCTTAATCGCATCGCGATTGACGCGTTAATGCGGACAGCCCTATGTGAATGCTATGCTGTTACAAAAATTATTGATATACGACATGATACCTGCCGCTCAATGACACACAGCGTCTTTCTTGAATTTAACTGCAGGGAAATACCTTTCCTAAAGGCAGTAGAAAGTCACAATTCATTTTGAGAAAGGTCAGTAGTGGTTTGTTGCTTACTACGCTGACAAATGTTTCTGGTTTGATTTGAGTTGCCCAATTCTGTGACCGTCGATGATTGTCAGGGACTGTATGGTTGATACAGCAGATTAGATACTGTTATGGGCAAATGCTCGCAGTAAGATTTTTTCATCTGTAACCATGTCCCATTTGGTAATTTACACCATGACTCCAGAGCAGTGGGCACACAGGGAAGGGCAGATAATGACACAAAGTAGGGCTGGGCGATATGGAGAAAATCCGATATCACGATATTCTTGACCAAATACCTCGATATCGATATTGCGGCGATATTCTAGGGTTGACAATTGGTGCTTTAACAAAATATCTTCACACTTAGATTTTAGATAAATAATCATCAGTAATGTGGACATAATGTCTAAGAGGGGAAAAGGCAAATAATAGAACAGCTAGAACAGTCTGGTAAGTTCAGAAAAGTACATCACTTTACTGTAATGCAGCCTTTAAAACCAGAAAACGCACCACTTATGTCTTATCACGATATTACGATATCCAAAATCTAAGACGATATCTAGTCTCATATCACAATATCGATATAATATCAATATATTGCCCAGACATGGGCACTGGCATCCCCTCTGCAGTGCATTTTTGCTAGTAATTGGAAACAACTGTGAATAGATCCATGTACACAGTTTTACATGAGTGATTAAACCCTAACCCAAATGAAAACAATTGTGTGTTTTTATCTGAGCAGAGTACTTTTGGAGTCGCGTCGCAAGTCAAAGAAAATCACAGCCAGAGGGATCTTCACTGGTGGCCGGGTGGTGAGAGGAGTAGACTGGCAGTGGGAAGACCAAGATGGAGGCAATGGAAGGAGAGGAAAGGTAGGGTTCCAGCCAAGAAACTCTACTTTGCCCATTTTCTTTCCTCTACAAGCCAACTGTTTTGACATGTAAATTTAGTACAATACAGACAAAAGGAAGTGCTCAACAGTTAGCACTGAGGCCAATAAGATGCAGAGTCAAGTAAAGTGTGATTTATGGTTGTGCGGAGGCTCCACGCAGCGCTTTCGCCGTAGCCTACGTAAGTGGCCTGATGTTTATACTTGTGCGTGTGTGTGTGTGTGTGTGTGTGTGTGTGTGTGTGTGTGTGTGTGTGGTAGAGCGAGGGAGAAGTGAGAGAGTCACGGTGATTAGCTTCGGAGCTAGTAGCGACTCTAGAGTCATAGTGAGAGAAACAAAGTGCCTCTGCTGTGCTTTCTGACCACGGTGGGAAATCTGTATCAGGAAACGTTAACCCTCTCCTTGATTTCATGTTGTTTATGGAGAAGGAGAACCAGGAAATAAGTCGGGGGGGAAATGCAACACAACCAAGCCCCGACGTGCGTCGCCGGACGTGTTGTTAAATTTTGCACGTCAGGCTACGGCGTAGGTTCCGGTGTAGATTTGTGTCTCCACGTACCTACATACATAGCTACGGTGTGGATTTAACGCAGAAGTATAAATCACGCTTAAGTCTGGCAGTCAGTCACCCACTTAGGCCAGTGCTCGAAAGATGTTTCGGACTTTACTATTTCTCATATAGGAAAAAGCATGTGATCTTTACTTTGCCACTTTTCCTTTTTACAAGTAAGTTTCTACCTCATCTGAGAGCTTCTTTGGGTTCAGAGTTGTCTGTGTATCAAGTAAAACTTAAAAAAAAAAAAAAAAGCCAAGAGAGAGAATTTTCTCTAATAAATCTTTTTTTCCACAAGTGAGGTGTGAGGCATCTTTCTATTTTTCAAAGCCGCACGATTAAGTGGATAATAAATCCCTGGCGGTAAGGCAGGCTCGATAAGCTTCACAGAGGATATCACAACCACATGTGTGCCACTGAATGAAGCATGACCACCCGTAAGTGCTGCATAGAAGGGAAAAACAAGGACCCCTTGCCCTAAACAATCTTATAGAGGAAAAAACAAACCTGCATCTCAGGATATGATTTCATTTGAAATATGCAGGGGCGTCACCCAAAACAGAAAGGGCACTGCCTGACTCAACATGTTCGTAGCATGGTAATATTACTTGCAAGTGAGAACACAAACAGTCCAGTCCTCTGGTGCCTAACTAGGTGTGCAACATTATGCTGTAGTTAAAGTTATCATTGTTCTGCAGCCTTTTTTAGGTTCATAAAAAAAATAACACTTATCTGTAATCTACTGTAATGGATACTACAATAACCAAAATCAATACGTCGTTTCATATCACTGTGTCAATAATATATTGATATCAGCCACTTGTAGCTGGAGAGGAGAGATACAACTCAGTGAAAAGTAAAGATTCAGCTTAATTTTCCTTAAGTGAATAATACTAAGTTTGCTGTGTTGGTAAACGTTATCAGCTTTAGCCACTAATCCAGATTTAGTGCAAAATAAAGACTGATGTGTTGGAACATTTCTAAACTCATGTTGACAAGAGGTTGACTTGGACCTGTTGTGTTGGAAAATGATCAAAATGTCATAGTAAATTTGTATAGAAATGATGATAGGAAAAAGAGTTAAATGCGCCTCTGAAAACCCCTTACTTCTTGGTTTAATTCCAAGGATTCCTATTTATCTCTACTGAGGCTATACACAGACTTCCTTGCTACAGGTTATTCTAGGCTTAAATACATCATTAGAAAATAATACAATGTCGTATGGGGTACAGTCTATTTAGATTTGTACTGTAAATGTGCTGTAAAGTGCTTGCATTTTGACTCTGGTCCAGACCCCCGAGTATTTCATTTAAGACTTCATTTTGCTGTGTTATTTAATGGAATCTCTCATTACTGTTTTATGGTGCTGTAAGCAATATGCTCTCCAGAAAACTGCTATTGCATGTCCTGCAGCTTAGATGTTCCGTTAGTTTAGCATGAATATTACCTCCTGAGGCCCATTAATCAATTACCTCTGAAATGGGCCTGAAAATAATTTAACGATTTGATTTCTGTTTTTACTTAAGGCACAGCTTTTTATTAAAGAATTAATTTACTCCAATACAGCTCTTCTCTTAACACAAAGCGTTGCGCTGTTTGTGATGGAGAAAGAATTGTCTCATGTGAAAATCCCAACCTTATCTTCCAAATTTTAATTGATTTTGCGATTCCCCCATTCGTAGCTCATTGCTTATTCATGCCTATAACAAATGATTTTCCGTGGCTTACAGTGCCCTTCAATTTTCTTTAGCCAAAATCTGTGAGCTGGTTCTCACTACAGAAGGTGGGAACAGCATTAGTCATGAAACGCCTGTGTAAAAATGTAGTGGTAGATGTTTGTTGGGGTGCTTTTGGTGGACCAGCGGGTGAGACAGTCAAAAGATAGACTCACACACTCGTACTGAGGAGAGTAAGGTGAGCCTGGAACGGTTGTGGCAAAAAAGTGGACCGATTGCGGTATATTTCACATATATGTTGGAAAGATTCAATAAATTGGCATGACGATGAAGAGAAAATGATTTTCATACTGACCTAAGCATACTAGGACGAGGGAGAGTTCAAACTAAATGTAATTGCGCCCCCTAGAATCGAAGCCTAATCAAATATGTTCTTGATCAATCCCACTACTAATATTTCACAGTAGTTAGGGAATTAAACTTTACTTGAAGATGAAACACAGTGACCGTGCAGCATACAGAGCTTCTACCACTACGGCCCCGTTTTCACCTGGTATTAAAAACCGATCCGAGTGCCCCCATCACAAGTGGAAAGCTCTAGGCACGTGTTTTCCCACCTGGTAAAGTAAAATGAATCTCCAAATGTGTCGTTAGTGACCACTTGTGATCGGATCTCACTTCCGCTTTTGCTCTCTTGGAAAACCGTGCTACACGAAACTAAAACTCTAAGCTTGCAAGTTGGCCAGAAGACGTTAGACCCTTCAACTTGAGGAGGTCACTTTCAACTTGTGTTAGCAGACATCTCCTTGTCTTTGAGCTAGGCACTGAATACTTACTTGGCTCCAGGGTTGCTGTTCTGTAGTTCAACCTCCAACCTAACCTTCAATTTTGAAAGATAATTTCCCTACAGGGATCAATAAAGTATCATGTTCGCTATCATTATGAGGTTTTAAGATGACAAATACCTGCTAGAAAGCTCCCACTAAGAAAATGATCTCCTTCTGGTCAATATTATATTGTCACATACAGTATGCCAGAAAATGTACAGCCAGTCAATACCCTTTTCACACTAAAATGATCATGACATTAGGCTAAAATTGCTGTCAATGTGTCCTTATCTGTCTTTATCATCTCCCATTCTCCTCCACAGGTGACAGAGATCCAGGACTGGAGTGCAGCCAGCCCTCACAGCGCTGCCTACGTACTGTGGGACAATGGGGCCAAGAACCTCTACCGGGTTGGCTTTGAGGGAATGGTGAGCAAACTTCCACCCTGACCCTCATGCTCAGCCCGCTCACTCACTCACACACACACACACACACACACACACACACACACACACACACACACACACACACACACACACACACACACACAGAGTCTCACAAAAGATCAGCTGTCAGGTGGCTTTTGTGTCTGACCGCAGCCCTGAGGCTCTTTCTTTTGCTGCCAGGCCTTTGTGAGAGCCATGCAGCCAGCATGAGTAAGACACCATTGTACAGGCAGCTGGAAGGGGAGGGTATCTGCATGATAAAGGCAAGCTGTTCTTTCTGCTTTTTAGGGGTAGAGTGTAAACATGGAGGTCAATTTTAGAGGATGGGGGCACTCTCTAGGGGTTGTTGCAGGCGCAGCTACACACGTGTCTCAAATGAAAAGCATCTTCCTCATTGGTGGAGACTGCCCTTGCCTTTTTACGAAAGAGGCCAATCGGGTTTCTCGGTTGCATAACAGATTTCCCTTTGTTATTTTAATAGGCTGGTAGGAAAGTAGATGGCATCTGCCTCTGGGTTAAGTAAATCATGGCTTCGACCCCCCATCTTGACTGTTTTATTTTGGCTTTGTTTCTTATTAAGACAGTGATCAAATCCTGCTAACACCTGCATAGGTACCTCACATTAGGGTATGTTCCAAATGCAGCATGCCAGGCCAACACCTTTTCCTGTTTAGTAATGTCTGTTTTGTGCTCATAGCATCATACGATCAAAAGTATCTTGCTGTCTGAATACAGTAGGATAGACTGGAGTTAATAAGTTGTTGGGACTTGTACTCAGGTCTTTAGTGTTCAATCAGTTCAGAGGAATGTTTGCTCTGCCTCAGGATCATCTCTGCCCTCTAACTCTGCCACAGTGGCTGCACATCTGAGTCATTACAAATGATGCCTTCTCTCTGTAGCAATGTAGTGTTTTATTGTCCTGCCTTACCCTTAGGGCACTGATATTCTTGGTATTCTCTGCAACTACACTGACACTACAGCTTTAAGTGTGGATATCTCTTTATTCATGATCATTGCGCCCCTCATCTAATAGAATTACCCTGGGTAATTATCTAATCCCTTCCCTCTTTTCTCTCTCAGTCGGATCTGAAATGTGTCCAGGATGCCAAAGGCGGCTCTTTTTACAGAGACCACTGTCCCGTTTTAGGTAAGTAAGCTTGTGATCTGTGTCCACCGTCATTATTGCACCAATTCTCTCACCTATCGTGGTGCAGTGAATTCAAGGGCATTAGGGGAGTTTCACTTGTAGTTAATTCTGTTTGACCACTAGATGGCAGCTCTACATAATCACCTGGCTGCCAAGGCCAAGTACAGGCTCAGGTCATGCAGTTAGAGTATTCCAAGAAATCCATGACCGAATTGTTTCAATTCATCACTGCAGCAGAAGTCTCTCATTAGGTTTGATAGTGTCATTATTCATAAATAGCAGCATGTTTTTTATGTATTACTTGAAGTAATGGTTTACCTAATTTTTGTTGTTACAATTTGCTACCACATATGTACTTCAAAAGATTTGTAGTACTATTTTTGTTTCTCGAAAATGTTTTTTCCTATTTCTCTCTCTATCTATCTATCTATCTATATATATATATATATATATATCTATCTATATATATATATATATATATATATATATATATATATATATATATATTGTGTTTTAAATCACTTGCCGATTCAATGTTGATATCCAAAACTAATACAGTTTTTTGATACACTTTAGTAATGCAAATGTTATTATTAATAAACCTAACTTCTCCTTCAACTCCCAGGTGAGCAGAATGGCAACAGAAATCCTGGTGGTCTCCAGATTGGAGACCTGGTCAACATCGACTTAGACCTGGAGATTGTTCAGTCCCTCCAACATGGCCACGGTGGGTGGACTGACGGAATGTTTGAGACGCTCACCACCACTGGCACCGTATGTGGCATCGATGAAGATCACGATATTGTGGTTCAGTACCCCAGTGGGAACAGGTGAGTCTCTAGATGGACTGGCTCAGATGTATTGGCTGCCAATGAGCGGAACGAATAAATCTGCATCTCATCACCATGGGTTCCCATGAATTGAGTTTTATATAACCCTTTTCCCGTCAGCTCAGTCCAAAGCCACAAAACACTTAAGTACTTCACCACAAGATAAAATGATGGTTTGTATCACTCGAGAGAAGAGACTCTAAAAATTAGTGGTCAATTTTTTGTAAAATATAATTAAAAAGTGGATCTTTTTAGCATCTTAACTGCTAATTATCAGTCTCCTTCTAGTATTCATACTTACTTAAAGTGGGTATATGTAATTTTCAGTTTGTGTTCTAGCGGCCGCTTTGGACAAAAGCAGTGGTGTTTTTACCACACCTGCTGTCGAGAAGGTGCAAGTAGCAACGAACCTAATAATAACTTAGATTTATATAGCGCAAAAAAAGTAGTAGGCCAACACAAACACGGACTGAAAAAAATAAAACCAGGCACTAAATGGAAGGGGGATGTAATTTAATGTAGGCTACTGGTGTACAGCCACATCGCGCAATCTAAAGTTATTTAATAAATGAAATAGAATTATTACATACCAGAGGTTTTGAATCATTTACAATCTCGTAATTGTCTCCAGCTGTCAAAAACCTGACCGAGGTTGACTCGGGATTTCGCCCGTCCTCTTTCACTTTCCCTTTTTAGCTTTTAGTTGTTCTTTGTTTAATTTCCTTTTTTTCTGTGATTGCCCTGCCCCAGTATCAGCCATAACTACAACAGATAACTTTTAAAATCAAAATACAGTCTATATAGCCTATATAAAGAAATCTCCTGGTACCCTTTACCTGGCTGGATACACTAACACAGGCTTTTCCAGTGTTACGCCGAAATCTGTGACCCGTCAGAATGTGTAGAGCTGGTCTGCCTGCCGTAAATGATTTTGTGACTTTGCGGGAAAAATCTGACCCGGGCAAAGGCATTAATAAAAACTATATAAACATAGGGTTCTTTTCACTGTAAGTCTCGTTTGCTGTTACAGGTCATTTATGATCATCAGATGAAAAATTACAGTTTCAGAAACATTTAAAAGTTACATATAGTTTGCAAATCCCCAATGGTCAGATCTATACTTGGTCAGGTATCATATTTTATGAATTGTGAGTGAATTAGTCTGAGTTGTTTGATGCATTCATTTCTGTATCCTCAGATGGACATTCAACCCAGCCGTGCTGACAAAGGCCAATGTAGTGCGCAGCGGTGAAGTAGCAGCCGGGGCAGAGGGAGGCAGTTCCCAGTTCCTAGTGGGAGACCTGGTCCAGATTTGCTATGACATCGACCGCATCAAGCTGCTACAAAGAGGCCATGGAGAGTGGGCTGAGGCGATGCTACCTGTAAGTCTGAAAGATGTTCACACACATTTGTGCAAATGTAACCACCATTAAAAAAGGGTCTTATTTATTTAAATCTGTAACTTGAATTTGTATGCTAACATATACATGGATAAAATGTTCATGATTGTTTAAAAAAAAAAGAGAACCTTGTAGAATACATTTTAGAAATGTGCCTGTGGAGATTTATTTCATTTACCTGATCATCTGATCACTGGACTGTAGCTGTGTGAGTGACAAAACATCTTCACATCTGAACCATACTCCAGTGGATAGTTTCATTTAAACCTGACAGGAAAAATGTGTTATATGTTTGGTACTTCAAATCATTGCTGTTGATATTAGACTTCATCACAAGTACACAATTTGTATGCATGAAGCTTCCGTAAATTAGGGTCAATTCATCTAGCTGTGTGTAATTTTCTGCTGTTCCCCTCACACTCAGCCGTGCCAGTCCATTATCCTCTTTAAAGAAATGTTGCCGTATTACAACACGCAGAGACACGATTCCTCCCCTCAATTCACTCTATGGCTGCGTTGCTGCCTTTTTTTTTTTTAATCTTCTTTTGGTCTCAACGTGACATTATTCTTCCCTTATTATGAAGTGTGTTCATTGCTGCCCGCCATGCCTTAGATTATGTAATGCCAATCCACTCCAATATGCCACCTGTCCTTGCCAAACTGGCCCCCTCAGCAGCTAATGAGCCTTGAAACCCTGAGATGGGTCGTAGCTTTGATCACGAACCACGGCTGTTTGTCGCCTGCTGTTGCTTCTACTGCAGCAGTCCCCATTATTGATGGCATCCTCCAGCACTGCCCAAGACCTGGCTTGACAGACTCAAAGTGCCTCTTTCTCATATAGCTAAGATCGAGATGATATGATTCAAAATTGGAAAGCATTTCGCTCTGTCCTCTCTATATTGCCTGTATAGATGAAGAATCGTCTAGCCAGTAGAAGGGTCTCTTTCTTGTATATCCATCTCCTGTCTCATGCAAGTAAATGTCCTCTGAATAATGAGAACACAGCTTAAATCAGTAATATTTAGTTTTTTTTTTGTCTGTTCTTATTTTTTGCAACAAGCTTGGTTTCTGCTCTGGGTATTTGTTTTGTTGTTTCGTTGAGCTGGTATTTTCTCCTCTATCCTTTCCTCCACCCTCTCATCCTTTGCTCTTTCTAACAATCGCTCTCCATCTTTCCTCTGCCACTTACAGGCTCTGTTACACAGAACATAGCCCAAAGACAACAGCCCTCCATATACTAATGAGTTTGTCGCAACATTTACCAACAGACCCTTGGCAAGGTGGGCCGTGTGCAGCAGATCTACTCTGACAGTGACCTGAAGGTCGAGGTTTGTGGAACATCTTGGACGTACAATCCTGCCGCTGTCACCAAGATTGCCCCCTCTGGCTCTGCTGTCAGCAACGCCTCCGGAGGTATGTATGAACATGCACTACTGACACAGAGAGGGTGTCATCTTAGTTCTTTGTCCTCACTGCTCCCTGTTCTCTGACACCTACACGCAATCACTTTCTGATGTTTCCCCCCTGTTTGGCCAGAGCGTTTGTCTCAGTTGCTGAAAAAACTATTCGAGACTCAAGAGTCTGGAGACATAAATGAGGAGCTGGTCAAGGCAGCTGCCAATGGTGACCTGGCCAAGGTGGAAGACATCCTCAAGAGACCTGATGTGGATGTAAGTTTTCAACATACAGTATTTTGGAATGAGAAGCTGCTGGATCTCTAGACAGGTTTTTGATGAACACCAAGTAATTTTGCCATTTAATATTTACAAAAGATCTAACTACATTGATAATTGGAGCTGGAATATCCCTGGCTGTTCCGCTCTCAGTTTATTGTTGAGGCTGAGAGTCTCCTAGGAAAGGGTTCTGAGATCCTCCCACTCCTGCGTCTCTCTCAATCTGAAAAGCATTAAGGCTGGGCCCAGAGGAGGTACCCAGGAGCATTGGTGTGCACTGCAGCACAGACCCGATTCACTCTTACAATCAAGCTGAGATCTACAAACCCCATATGATTGCAGATAGCATGCTAACACAGGCTGCAGGACAGGGAAAACACCCGTTTGCCACAGGACAGCAGCCTGTGCCCTGTATAGGTTATGAGAATCGTTTATGTCAAGTCTGCAATACTGTCCTCACTCAGAGAGCGTGTGTGCGTGTGCGTGTGTGTAAGACTGGCCAGATGCCCTGCTGCCTTTCAGTGGAATTATTTGCTTAAAGCTGAGCACACTGAGCTTGGCCAAGTGATCTGCCTGCCAGGACAAGAGATGTCTTGAGACTCCCAAAGGAGTCCACGTTAATATTTATGCGCTGAGTTTTTGCAGTGCTGCAGTTGGTGATGAAACATGCACACACAGCCATGCATGTTCATCCACATATACAAATGCTTAAACACACCCTCACTAATCTCTTAGTCCCTTAGGTGAACAGCTAATTATTTGATGCACATCTAAACTTGAAGCATGACGCATGGCATTGACACGCACCCATATTCTCACTCTTGATGTGTTTACAGGTGAACGGGCAGTGTGCTGGACACACTGCTATGCAGGCAGCCAGTCAGAATGGTCACGTGGATGTCCTAAAGCTGCTGCTTAAACACAACGTGGACCTGGAAGCTGAGGTTTGTATAATTTAATACATTTCTCCTGTTATCACAAAGGCATCTTAGCCCATGTAAGTGCATTTAACTATGTAGGAAAAAAACAGCTCATAGACATAACATGAGTCATTCTTGTCGGGTGTGTCACTGCACTCAGGACAAAGATGGGGACCGGGCAGTGCACCACGCAGCCTTTGGTGATGAGGGCTCTGTCATTGAGGTGCTGCAGAGGGGCGGTGCTGACTTGAATGCCAGGAACAAGCGAAGACAGACTCCATTACACATAGCTGTCAACAAGGGCCACCTGCAGGTGGTCAAAACCCTGCTTGACTTTGGCTGCCACCCCAGCCTTCAGGTATCTATCACTGCCACTTTTTCTACGTATTGAGAAATGCTTTCTGACACAGTAGAGAGTAGAGCGGTCATATTAACCAGGGTTTGAATCACAGATTAGTACGAGAGTAGTAAGTAACACAAGGTTTCCCTTTTAGGATTCTGAGGGGGACACACCCCTGCACGATGCCATAAGCAAGAAGAGAGATGACATGCTGTCAGTACTGCTGGAGGCTGGTGCTGATGTCACCATCACCAACAATAACGGCTTCAATGCCTTGCATCATGCTGCTCTGCGAGGAAACCCCAGGTATGATACACTGTCCTGCTCTCCCGCTCGCTGTCGCACCTTTTTGGTGTCTACGAGGGGCCAGGGCTCGTTTAAGTGGAATATGTGGAAACCGTATCCTCAGGATCTAAATAAATTTGCTGCTTAATACTTTCAGTAAAGCCTAGATTTGGTACAGATACGCTGAATACCTAAACTCTTACCTTAAAAGCCTTATATATGTGTAATGTCCACACACTGATTCTTTCTTGACTGATTTAGCATTGATGCCCAAGACTCCTTAATTTGAAGATAGATAAAAATATGGAAATCAAAATTGAGAAATCAGATTGGTGGTGCGTAGGGATTTTTAGCCCTAACAATGTATGGGCTCCAGACTAGTGTTAAATTGTATGTGTGACAGTCCTACCACAAACATTTGTAGTACTCATGTTGTTTGTATTATTTAGACTTGAGTATTAAATTGTAACTTAACAGATGCATAATTTGGTACTGAATATTCAGCAAAACTGAAACGGCTCAAAAAAATATATATTTCTGAAAATTATTATCAAGCCATATCAAACCTTTGAAAATATTAGTCAAAATTACAACCACTAGACTTCATCTTTTGCTTCTTAGCAGCCAGAGGCTGTGGCAGAATCACTAATCTGTTACTACTAATCTGTTACTTAATCATCCTCCGTTGGAATGAAAAATGTGGGCTCACCACCTACAGGTCTTGACTAGGTCCAGTCATTGACATAAACAAATTTTGATTACCGACAGAGGATCCTATTGAGGCATCAGAAGTGTGTAAAAGCATGGCTTCAGAATGTGGCTTTATTTCACAAATTGTTGTAAAGATCAATTTTCCACATATTCCACTTAAATGTCAAAGTAGTTTAAAGTAGTTAAAATTAATAATAAGTTTAATTCCACAACCTCACTGATCACATTTCATATATGTATACTATAAGATGTACTTTGGGATCTCAATTTAGTTTGTCATTGATTGAAGTTTGAAGCAGGCCTATAGGCTTCATCCATCTTCCCAACAGATGGTATGGTCTCAAACTGACATTAGACTACCTTTGAGGCCTTGAAAGCATCTGTCTTACATTGACTTTTTTTATTAGTGTAGTTAATAGCCCTTGCTGTTCATTTGTTGTTTCTTTTCACGGTTATGCTGGTCCTTCACCGTGTGTTGTGAGCAGAGGCCGGCCTGAAGCGGCTGGCCTGTGCAGCAGCAGCAGCAGCAGTTCTCCTTGTCCTTGGCCATTGCTATTTCTGGCTGTAGGAGGTGACTGCTCCACTCATTGGCTGCTTTATTCTTGTCTCTCAACCATGAGCATATTAAAGATGGCTCAGTGAGACGGCTGTCTGTATCAGGTTGATCCTGCTGGGTCTCTTAAATTGATGGACACTGGCGTTACAGGGTCAGTGTTATAGACTGGAGTGACTGCTAGAAAAGTTAACAGCTGCTTCTGGTGCTGAGCGCTTTTGGTGTGTACGTGTATGGTTGCGCAGGAGCATGGTTATCCCAGGCTAAATGTCATTCCCCTTCACTGGCATTAGGACAAATGGAATTGAGATCAGTGGGCTGTGGAACACATGCCACAAGCCTGGCCAGACCCAGCCCTCCACCTCTGGCACACTGATTTCCTGTGTAGTACACTGATCAATGGATTTGCAGGTTGAATTACTATACAAAACATGCTTTGCATTCAAATCTGTTGTTAATGGGTTAATCTCTATTGAATTTTATTGGCAAATAGATTTGTGACAAAGAGATTGTGGGGGAAGGATTTATTTTCTCCACACCCAAACAATCAAAATAATAGTTGTAAAAACCATAATTTAGGACAAAACAAATAACATAGCACTTTTGAAGACAATACAGTGCTTTTTAAAAAAAGAAGACAAAATCAGAAAAGGCATCAACCAGACGAAAATGATATGTATAATTAAAAAATAAATACAAAGTATGAACAGCAACAGAAGTGCAGTAATGCACAAAGTATACATTGTTAAAGTAAGTCTATGATATGATAATGTGTTTTTCTTTTTAAAGATACAGAACTAGTTTTCCGGACCGATCCTCTTCGGCAGGTCGTTCCAGAGCTGATGATCCCTGACATTT
The DNA here is from genome assembly GCF_031162955.1 of Sander vitreus. Taxonomy (NCBI): domain Eukaryota; kingdom Metazoa; phylum Chordata; class Actinopteri; order Perciformes; family Percidae; genus Sander; species Sander vitreus. The sequence goes on from NC_135866.1 coordinate 15,280,785, forward strand.
TAGAATTAAATGTAATTATATAGATAAGGGTCTATTTGATGAATCCACATGTTAAACCTTTTTCGTGTTATACTCAATAAATGACAAAATGTATAAAAATCACATAACACACACAATTGGCCATATGGTCAGCTGTCCTAGGCTGTAGTCCGTGAGGGAAAAAAAACATTACAAGGTTACTCTTTTATGACACAGCTTTTAAACTTTAATGAATAATAGTAAACATATTTAGGAAAGGTCACAGACTGGCAGAGTGTAAACAAAATTGCTTGCAGTGTATATATTAAAATGCAATGGGTGCGTAATGTGTATAGGTAAACCAGGATTCAGAATGTAAAGGAGCAGAAAGCTGGTCTGCTGTCAGACTCATTGATTTAGCTGCGAAAAGTGCTGGAGTACAGTATTTTCTGTATCAGGGCTCCTGTTGTGTGTGTGTTGCTTGCTTCAGTCCACGCTCTGTCCCCTTGCCTTCAAAGAAACGAAGATGTATGTCGCCTTCTCCAGTCTGCCCATTTACTTTTATTTCACGCTCGAGCTGCTGCAATATCGGGGAGACAGTCCACAAGGCCTAAAGCCCTCGAAAATCTCTCCCTAGGTTGAAATGAAAGTACCATGTCTGGTGTGTTTTTTCACTTGTTTCGATCGAGTGCTTAGAGGTATTCCTACAATAGAATCATATTTCAAAAAGTGTTGGAAGTTGATCGGAAGCCCCTTGGATGAAGGATATGATGTGAAGCCCCCTCTAGTTAATGATTGATGTTATTATTGCTTCCTGATAGTAGGTCCGTTCTCCCTTCTCGTGTTTAGATTGAGCACCGGCACAGAATGTCCTGGCCTACATTGCTTTTGAACAAGGCTAATCTAAAATGTTTCTCCTCAAAACTATTACGATACAACTTCCTTTTTGTGTACTGTGACGCTTTTTCTTTGTAATTGAGATAAGTTATCAACATCAAACGCTAGCTTTTGGTCTCAAGCAGAGAGTGTGTCAGAGTCCCTGGTGCGTGCGTGCGTGCGTGCGTGCGTGTGTGTGTGTTATGTGTGTTATGTGCCTGGGTGTTTTAAGAGCGCGGGTCGGTTTTCCAGTGGTGGAAAGAAGATTGAGGAAGACGAGACACACAGGAAGAACCCTGTGGGTGACAGATGAATCTTTTAACTTGGAGTCCCAAATACAGAGACAAATCAAGTCTACCAACAGGGGTGCAGCAGAATCTGGGGATTTTTACTATATTTCGCCTTGTTCATTACTCACACGCACACCATTACAGAGTGCATACAGAGGCATTTCCTCATAAATTAGACCTAGTTGTTTTTTTACAATTGCTACTAAATTGAAAGTGCTGTTATAACCAGTAGTAACGTGTTGAGGAAAGGATTTTCTCGGACATCCACATTGTGTTTTCTCCCTGTGTGTGTTTACCGCAGGCCAAGCCTGCAAGGGGAGCCTGGCTCGTCTTTCCCTCGGGCTGCTAGAAGCCAGTAGCTGCTACAATATTGTAAACAATAGGATTAATAGCCCATGACTCATAAACTGCCTCTAAACAAGCCCTGCAGCCACGATCTGTACCCTTTTACGTGTCACCTCCTTGTGATATTTGCCCTCCTCCCTCTCTCACATAGTGCTCAGCTTTCTTTTAATATGGCAACATACAGGCAAACCCCATATGGTAAACGTGGGCTCTGCAATCATTCACACCATGTTCCAAAATGCAGTATTCCCAATATAATGACAGTACTAATAGGCAACGGCATAATGTTAGTATTGTAACAGAGATCACAATTTGATAGAAAAAAGTGTTGTGGGCCCATAGAGCCCAATCTGCTTGCCGCTTTATTCACATTCTTCATGGCTGCCATTGATTGAATTAGGAATGTTTCCACCCTCTCTTGCTCATTTCAGACTAGGCTAATCAAGTCAGACTACTGTAATTGAGTAAGCTAGTGCCTCTTACATTACCCAAAGAGATTTCATGGTTATTGGTCCAATGGAAAACACTTCAAATTCAAAGGAAATGGAGAATACAGTGCTATTTACAATGGATTTAATACATTATTTGTATATACTATACCAGCATCCTCAAATCAGTTTGAGTAATGCGACAAATTAGATAAATTGCAGCTTTTAGATCAATTTCGGAAAAAATAATTCAAGATTGTTTTTGTGGTTATGTTGTATATTTTCTGAGTTTGAAAAAAGGTCGGTTTGACATAGCGTTAAGCACTAAATTAGGAAGGCAAAAGAAATAGAGAGGCAAGAAAAGGAGGGTGGTCAGGAGACAGTGCAAAGGTAGTTTGGTTTGATCTGCATGTTCTGCAGTAACAGTGAGTGAATGTGTGAGACTGTAACTGCTTGCGAGCGGTCTGCTCCTGTGATTTGTGCGTTCAGCTCCTGTCCTCTAGAGCATCTGGCTATCATTTAACCCAGCTTGTCCAACCTCACTGCAGGAGGTTTCGGGGGAAGGAGGCCAAAATGTTTGAATGTGCGTATTGTACAGTCTCTAAACAACAATTTATTTTTTTATTTCTTGCACTCTTATTGTCTTAGTTCTACTTTAGATCTCTTTACAATGCCATTGTACCCCTGCTGAGCTGCATTGGCATCTGCTTTTGCCTATTCCCACCCACGGTGTAATTGAGTGTTAGCATCCAGTGACAGTCAGTTTAGGAGGTGTCTTAGCAAGACAGCCGTACAGACATGCGAGTGCTGTGTCGAAATAGCTCACACTGCACATCCACCCCCTGCTATTTTTGAAACAGCCATTGATAGTGTGGTCAGAATATCAATCCCGTCGGCGGCAGAGAGGTAACACTCAGTCATGAAAGTGGACCATACCAAAGTTTTGAAGCTGGGATTGATTTCTTTATTAGTCAAAAATAAGACAGGTTTAGCATGGAACTTGACAGTTACACTCCAGATGTTGTTGGTAGAGAAAATCCATAAGCCAGTCATCATCAAGAACTGGCCCACTGCCATCACAGTGATTGTTGAAGGCATCACAGCAAAAGGAGCTCCTGTAGTCATCAAAGCATAGCTACAGCTGGTTGAAGGGGACCAAATCCATTCAAGAGGTGATTTGGTTCCATTTTACCAGCTTTAGCAAAGCATTGTGGAATCATTGTTTCCGAGATGGACTGGGAACTGCTATGAAGTGAGTTTTATCTGAAAAGAGCCAGGGAAACACTGAGCAGAGAAAGGCTATGTTGCATTTAAACATCTTATTAAAACATGGATGTGGGTTTGCACACCATGCTCACCCACTAGTTGAAATGGACAATGCTCCTTCGCTCTCTGACACACATTACATTTAGCACACTACACCCCATATACCACCACACCAATAACACATAGGTACAGTTGATCAACCTTACCTAACTTTCTCCTTTGCTGCCTCCCAAACAGTCTATTTATCTTCCTCGCTATCTTTTTAAGTTTTATGCTTGCCCCCATCCCAGAGAGTGAGAAAAATTGTTCCCTGAGAAAAGGATAATAATAATCTGTGGCAGTGCACTTGAGTCAAATGTCCTGGAGTCATGAAGCAATTACAGGCTCTGACAGATGGGTTCTGCTGCAAGCACGCTGCCGCTGCGGTCACCGAGACAGCCAACAGACAAATGCAGAGGCATAACCACGTACACAAGCTCTTTCACTCATGCCTCTACAGCAGCACTCTGGGGTGTCAAGTCATAACATTAATTTAAACCATCATTTAAGTCCTAGAGACTGATTTGTAGTGTAGACGGTACTGTTTGAACAGTGACTGAAGGCAGATTATTTCATGTCTATTTCAGGGCTCTCCAGTAGTACAGTATAGTGCTATGCTGTGCTAATACAAACATGATCACAGTAGCACCCACATAAACAACTTTGATTATGTTTTTGTGTATGTGTGCCTAAAGCTTATGTTAGTTGCAGTCATAAGCTCAGTAAACTATTTCTACCATTATAGCAACATCAAACATTTCCCTTAATTATAGCCATGTATAGTATTGTATTTTTGCCCCCCATTTTAATTTCACTGCTGAAGTAATTGTAGCTCAATCTTTGAATTAAGATACAGTTAAGTGACATTTATTTCAGCTATTTTCACTTTTCATTATCATTATTTGTAATAAATGTTCCTTTGACACTATTTTGTAAGGGAAGCTTGTCATTTTCTGCCAAGGCACGGATGAGGTTCTCCGAGTGGCCAACGACAGCTGAGTGATGTACGGCACTGCTTGTAGACAGGATGGAGGTCAATAAAGGGCCAGCTTGATATGGCACACCAAAGGCAGGTCTATTTGTAACATACACATACACATGCACATTCATGCTTGCTCACTTACAAACGCACTCAGTCACTCAGAGTCAGGTGGCCAGGCTGCTCACCTCGTCTAAGGGCCATAACAGGGCAAAAGCAGGGGGGACGACAGGCACTGAGCATTTGATAATGTCAGCATCTGCTGTGTTTGTCACTCAGACAGCAGGTCATTGCTTTTGAGGGCCTGGGAGAAACATGCAGTGCAAGCCATGCACTCCTACACGCCTTGATGTCTTGACAGAAAAGAGAGCCAGACAGAATATCATGCAGATGGGTCTAAATGGTGGAAAGAAGTGAAAACTGAAGCCCAAAAATGCAGCTTCATTCTGATGCTCTCCTCAAATTAAACAAAAACATTTTTTTGTGGTGGCCCTTGCTGTTAAGAAAACGTGAGTAGGGCTTTGTAGTTTTATTTTTCATACATCAAATCCAACTTCATCAGAGGAAAAAATAAGGAACGTCAGAAAGGGATTTATAGGCTACAAATTATTTTTGTTCATGAGTTAAGTATCTTTTAACCATTGTCGGTAAACTAAAGGTACAAGGAATGCAGATTTTTAGTGTGGATGTCAGGTGTGTTACCTCAATTTAGATATTCCTTTCAATTAAAGGGGGGATAGAGTAAGTCAGCCCTACACTTGGCATATTAATCAGTTCAGAATGAAGTGTCTTGTATTTCATACAAGGATGTCGTACTACAGTGGCATACATACACTTTTTCATAGCTTCACTGAGGGATACATTTTGTAGGCACACATACATCCTAGCCTGCTACATCTAACAACATTGTAATTAAGGAAAATAAATCTAATTTTATGAGGAAGCAATTTATATGCAGGTCCTGTATGTGTTTTAGTTTCACAGTTTCATCCAAGGTTTACTGTTAGCAGTTTACATTTATACATTTATATTTATTGTTGAGCCTTTAATTATCTAATTTGTTGATCAGACCTCAAATATATAATTTAATAACAATGATAAAAGTTAAAATGCAGTGGAAAATATTACCTTTTAGTACAGCAGTATATATCTACATTAAAGGGGTTTAAAGAGAGGTAAACCTGTGCTAAAACATGGTACAGGGATTATGTACGATCCAAGCACGGGCCAGAGAGGCGGTCAGGATAGGTGAAAGTGCTAGATATGAATAGCTCACAATGCAAACTACTCCCCACCTCCCCCCTCGCTTCATTTCTCTCCGTGCCCCTGTCCATATTCTGTTGCCTTTATTTGTTTGAAGCAGTCAACAATTGGAATCAGCTGACAGGCAGGAGTTGACTCTGATCCTACATTGTCACTTTTTGATGGTCTAATCTGACTGCCATGCAGCCCAGCAAAGCATTTGGCAAGCATAGCAAACGTGAACAATGAGAGCAGGAATCGGGGACGGGAGGGGAGCACGGGGCAACCGGGTTGATGTAGGGTGGGGGTGCGAATAAGGGCATCGGCATTAAGGGAGGGCAGTCATAGTTAAACACACAAGCTTGTTAACACAAGGAAGCCATATGATACAGCAGAATGATAGAGCCAGCCTCAGTCCCTCGTCATTCTGCCTCCTCAGCAACTATTTCCTGCTCTTTCAGTTGCATGTTTAAAAAAAAAAAAGAGCCAGAAACAATGGCAGAGTTTCGGTTCAGTTCACCTTGCTTGCTTTTCCCCTTTAGCCATATTGTAGCACTGGACAAGATTATGGTAAGTTGGTTCTAAGTTGCAGCTGGCTAAATTTCAACGGCTGTAATGCAGTAAAATCGCCCAATAATGAAAGGCGGCCCTGTTCATATGGCGATGTCACAAGGCGACTATTTGCCCATAGTTGGTGTAGGTGGCTAAACTCACAATGCTGACAGAGCAGGCTCAAAACATGATTGTTATCATTTTATGCTAACTTACATAATTGTCCAATGAATTGTTGGCATATCTTGGATGAGAGGTTTTTATTGGCCAAGTCAGCCAGTTTTAGAAAGCAGTAAGTTCCCTACAGCGAATATTGCTGCAGTGAGACTGCCCAGAGACAGTATAGCTAATGTATGAGCCTCACCACTCAGATTCATACTCTCTCTTTTCCCCTCTCTTTCTCCCCCCTCTCTCCTTCTCTATACTTTGCCTGCTATTTTCTCTCACACCACGATAACACTCATATTAACAATCTGCAAAGCACAAACATATCCTCAGACACTGCTGTCCAACATCATTTTCCCAGAACGAGGACTAGCACCCCACCAAGAATACATACTTCTTTACATTCCATAGCTATCATATGTTCATATGGGTACATAAAGAAGTATGTACACCAAGGAGGTAATCTTAGATATGAAATTTTCTCACCTTTCACCAAGGTCAGGAAGTTATGAGCAGAACAGTTTTCCTCACCGTTCCCTCTCCCAAGTATGGTAGTCTGCACTGTAAGGTGACTTTGAGAGTACATTCAGCACTCAAGGCTTTCCTTTGGTTGCCATGTAAGGCTGAACAGCCCGTCCCCCCGCCCCTGAACATAACAGAAGGTTTGCAGTCCATACCATAGTCGACTGTCCTGGTGACCCCCGCTGTCCTCCAGACAAAGTTCTGGGAAAAACCAGGGGGAGGAATACAGCTCCCCCTTTACAGCATTTAGAAGGTGGGCTTTTTCTCTTTTCATGAAAAATGTTGAGGTAGATTAAGGGGTTTGGACAAAAACGGCAGCAAAGGAAGGAAGAGTTTTCTCCTTGATAGAAAGTCCATGGTGTAAGGGGCCTCTGTGTGCACCTTGTCTTGTATGATGATCATCTGCTTTGGACCGTGTGTCTTGCGAGCAGGGGTGCACCTATAAGCTGATTGGCCCCGCTGACACACTAAACACTTTCACTTCTCTCCTCCCACTTCTCTTTCAGTCTGCCTCCCTCACCACCATCTCGTTCTCCTATTTCACCCCCAGTTTCTATATCCTCTCTCCTTTCCTACCTCTACTTTTACCAATATGTAGCTCTTGCCTGTCCCTCGTCTCTCTTGTGTCAGCAACGTCCCCAGTGGCTAGCTGGAGCGCTTGCTGATGTTTGAAAACGAGGGTGATCCAAGTGGAACAGGAAGCTATTGTGAGCAGGATTTGGGCTTTAGGCGCAGAGGCAGGCCATAGGTCACATGAAGGCGCTAATGCCCACTCAGCACTTGTGGATTGGTCCTGGCTATACCCACACCGACCTCCCCCCTCTCTCACTTTCTGTACCTTGTTCTCTCTCTCTTCCCACACACAGACAGATCACTGTTTTTATGGTCATCTTTTCTCACTTCTTTTTTTCCTCTGATCAAACCTCACCTGTCTGTGTCTACAGAGAAACCTGCTGTTCTGTTGGAGAATGGGTGGAACAGATCAATAACCATTTGCATGGTGGCGAGAATTGTTCAGCAAGTCTCTAATGAAACTTTGCCCCCAACCAACACATTCCACAAGTCAACACTGCCTCCAGCCACGCTTAGCTAGCCAGCAGGCTGGGTGCTGAGGCAATGGGTGTAAAACGAAAAATGGATTAGGGAAGACTAGCTTAGGGTTGAGTTTGGAGACTTGATTGCAGAGAACAGAATAAATGGTAAAATTGGTGCAATGTTTTTGCAGTGGACCGCTTTGGAATAGCAATGAGGGGAGGTTGAACTGGAGGTGACAGTTCGTGGATGAGCCTGGTCCTAAAGGTGTGACGTCCTGTTTAGGAAATGTCACAGCCACCCGAGAGGGTGAGCAAATAGGGGAGAGAGAGGGGGTGAAATTCTTTCCTACACACAGCGGGATGAAGATTGGGGAACATGAACCAGCGAATTAACCCAGTGGTTGTTATGTCTGTTCTGGTTTGGGCGATAGCACTGCAGTACTCTGTGCCCTGCATGCCCTGCCTGGCTATAGTAATCCGTTACAGAGAGAGAAGAAATTGGGTTACTACCCTAAGTGCTGTGGGTTCGGCCGGTGACACACATCTACTCAGCCAACCAATGCTGCCCAATATCCCCTCCCGCCCATCCTCACCTTCCTTACCCTCACATCTGTGTTAGTACACCTCTCACAGCTGTGTGCCGTCAATCCAATTTTCCCCCCGTTCAGCACTCCCGACCTGCCTGCTGTCCATTATTTTGATGCTTCATCATCCCTCTGGACGCCGCATTCCATCCTTCCGCCCCAATCAGCCAACCTTGGGCTTCAAAATGTGACATGTCCTCAAACTTACCTCCCATCAATTAAGAATGGCAGTGACCTCCCCCGCCCCTCCAAACCACCAAAAAGAACCAAAAAAGAAAAAAAATAACAATAACAAGTCCCAGTAATTATAGGTATCCTTAGAGATGGTACAAAAACATCTTTGAAGGTGTCGGACGCAGAGGGCGAATTGTGCGTAAGGGAATGTCTCTCCACACCAGTGCAGGTCTCAGTTAACGAGTCCGTCATTAGATAGCGGCAGGGCTGCAACCATGAAGCCTAATGAGCCAAAGAGCTCTGCTGCTGCAGCATGTCCGGCCAGTGCCAGGAACACAAGAGAGCAAGAGAGCGTGCAAGATGAGGGAGGTAGGGAAGGAGGGAGGGAGGGAGGGAGGGAGAAAGATAAGAAAGATAGACTGAAGAGCAATAAAACGGGGCTAAAATCCATGTGGACCATAGCAACTCCCAGCCTCCCTTTTCCCTGCTTCACCTTCTCCTGCATCCTCCTCCTCTCCGTACTTTTTTCTATTTTTTTTCTTCTTTTCCCTCTTTTAAGACAAGAGGAACAAGAGAAGAGGAAAAAAAGCCCAAAGGTGGTCTCTGGTTAAGTTCTGTCCCAGTGCCGCTGCTGCTGCAGAACAGTGCATTCCACTCCCCCTTTCGACTACGCGACTCACAGGCAAACCATGCGGTTAATAACTGATCGCATCCAAAGAAGAGAGGGGGGGAAGAGACAGGACAGGAGACGTCAAGGCCCATCAGGGGGTAAACTCCGTCCGAAAGCGAAAGAAGAGCATATATTACCTTTCAGATTAGTTTCCTATCTGAGCTGCTCCTCCTCTCTTCCCCTCCTCTCCTCTTCCCGTAGTGAAGAGAGCCATAATGACCTAGAGAGTGCTCCAGCTGCTGCAGCCATCGTGTGTGCCGGGTGCACGCCTGACTCGCTGAATCAGCTTCTATGATTGGGGGGAGGAGGGGTGGTGGCAGGCGGGTTGAGTGCCAGAGTCAGGGAGGGGAGGGGAGGAGGGGGAAAGGAGAGAAAGCAGGGGCACACATACAAACACATTCCCCTACAAACACAAGTCATACCTTTTAGAAGAGGAAGACATAGAACTGACATGAAGAGCTGCCATTTGAAAAAAAGAGAGGGACGCAGAGAGAGAGAAGAGGGGAAGAAGGAGGGGTGAAAAAAAAATCTGCAGCACTCTCCTCTCATCATGTGCATTCTGAGGGAGAGAGCTGGGAGGATGCCCTGGTCTGTGGAGGAGGCAGAAAGTGTACCAACCGTCCTCGCACCCTGCCTTTTTCTTATTCCATCGACACACACACAGCCCCAGAGCTTTTATTATTCAGTGGAACTTTATACAGCAGCTTAGAAGAGGGAGTTTACTGAATGTTTAAGAGCAGAATTGTGATATAGGTATTAAAAAAAAGAAGAAAAAAAAGAGAGGTGCCTCTGCGGTAGAAGGCAGCTGTACTTTTAATAGTCTCTTGCCATGCAAATATGATTACCATTGTCAGGGAATAGAGACGGAGGATATTGCAATATCTTTTTGGTATTTTTGGAGTTTACATTATTAGCGCTTGTGAATGTTAATACGCAGCTTATGCATTCTTGATAGTGCATCTCCAGGGTCACCTTTGTACTAGAAAAATATCAAGTAGTGGTGCTGCTGCAGTTTGGCGGCAGAGAGCACAGGACGAACACAGTGGCAGCAGATTAGGACCACGAGGTCAACCAGCCAACAGCTTCTTACCTCACAGTGCAAAGGGCTAAGCTGAACGGTTAGCACGTTGTGGGAAGCCAAGCATTTGAAGCATGCCTCGGCCCCTGTTGCCGGGCTGCTCCTGTGTCTTGTCTCACCAACTCCCTGACCATATTTAGTCAAGCAGTGCAAAAAATAGTTTGCACTCCACTCGCCTCCTCTCCTTGCCTCACCCCCTCTCTCTTTCACCCCCCTCCAGGAAGCCTCCCCTACAGCAACCCTGCCTATCGATTCCACCGGCCTCGAAGGAGAGACGAGTGTTAGGCCAGCTAGCCCTTGCTACCATTTGCTGCGCTATTTTTAGTAGATCCAAATAAAGTGGTCTCTCGTGCTTCTACTTGTATATTCTTGATTCTTTCCCCCCCTCCCATGCTTTACATCCTTCACCACCAACTCCACCGCCTCCTCCTCTGATACCACCCCCTCACTATCTGTGTCTTTTTTACCCCCCACCACCACCCAGTCGCCATCATTTTTCTTTTTAAATAGAGCTGGAGCACGCTGCTTATGGTAGACCTTCCGTCTGCTCACCTCTATACTTAGAATAACTGCATATCCGAGAAATGGAGAAGAGGGAAAGGGTGAATGTGTAGTGCAGTGCAGAGAAGCGTGTGTTTTGTATCTTCTCTAAGCCTTGGTATGACAGTCTGTAACTGTTTGTACTACAGTAAACCAGTGTGTCTTTCTGTGTGTGTCAAAGTTGTTTGCACATAGATAGAAATAAGGGCGCGACATAACAGCATAGAGGGTGTGAGACAGCAGGAAATATTATTGTTTTCCCATTATTTTATCTATACGGCTTTTGGAAATGCAGGGAGACAAGTGGAAACTCGCCTCTGAGGCAATGAAAAGTTTCGGCTCCTTTCTCTCCTTTTTGAGCTCTCATTAATTTTCAAGTGTCTTTTTCAAGCTTTCCCGAGGCGCAGCCACTGAAGAATCTGTTTAATTAGTTGGTCTCATCACGGGGCACATCTATACTGTACGGAAACAATGTCCTCTGTGCCCTCCTATCTTTTTCTCTGTCTCGTCTTCTCTCCTCTTATACCTCAATGACAGCACACAAGTCCTCTTACTTACCCCACCTGCATTTTTGCAGAACACCCCAGGAAGTGTAAGCCAATGCCTTTTCACACCGATATGCTCTTTGAGGTAATCATATGAAAACCAGACTGTGGCATTTCAGTTGTAGTGAATGAGATTGTGAAAACTCACAAACAGCCTCAATACAGCATGAATGTTTGTCAAAGTGTATTTTCATGAGCCAGAAAAATGTCACGCATTTCTCTGTTCCTTGATTTGATAAGCCTTTTTAACAAGCTCCCAGTCATTCTGCCCTCACTCACATTTATATCTCAGGCCTTTTTCATGGTGGAGATAATTCTGCATAGATTTAAGTATGCAATTTAATTAATGTAGTGTCACTGCAATTTATAGCTTTTCGATTACGTTATCTTTACGGCTATTACAAGAATTGACCATTTGTGAAGCAAAATGGATTCCAAGCTAATGTGTCTGCTCTAAACCTGACCTCACATGGCCAATCAAAATGCAGAATTGCAGCAATATAAATGGCAACTGTGAATGTCCACCTGTTATTTCCCTGCAGTCTCTACCTTTACACACCACTTAAAGCAGCTACGACAAACTTTCAGTTTGTGTTGATTCTAGTGGCCCCTTTGGACAAAGGCGGTAATGTTTTTACCACAACTGCTGTCGTAAAGATCTTTTCTAGTTGTCACAAGCCCAGAGGTGGCGTCAGCCGATTTTGCCGGGGCTACAGCCCTGGGGGAAAAAAAGCCCCAGAATGGCACATGCATATTAAGAAGAAAAGTATTTTCCAACGCACCCGCAGTTCTTACATTTTGTTTTTTATAACTCATGGTAGAACTTTGTCCAGTTTATTTTTCCGAGGCGACTAGAACGGTCAGCTACGTGTGGGGTCCGACCATGCTGTATTTGTTGCTATTACCTAGCAACCGTCTCTACGTGAGGAAAGCTCTGTGAAAGGTTTAATTTTCGGAGGAATCCTAGCCAAATCAGTCTAATACATTGATGCCATTAACACAAAGTTTAGGAGCGCAATACTAATGGATTTAGTTTGAAGTTCCTGTGACGTGACGTCTACGGTTCAGACTCAAACACACGGAGCTCTGAAGCAGACCCGTGCATCTCTTAGTGTCCACTCTCACTGTAAAAAGCTGTGCAGCTTCAGGTTTATGGATGCGCTCTGCTGTCGACATGCTGCGGCAGATGTAACGCGTTTCTGCAGTAGTTTCGGTTTTCCACCTCCGATGTAGAGCAGTGTCCAGCCACTTCCCTTAACTTTGTCTCATTCAGAGACCAGAGACCCAAACGGGGCTCTGTGTCTGTCAGACGGTCTGAGATCTGCCGTATCAGCAGAGCAATCGCATAATGCACAGCAGACTATGGTGCAGGTAGATTATTTTCTGAAATATAGTGACTTTATTCTTGTAATAGCCTATTATAACTTTTATTTTTCTCAAAATATCACGACTCCTCCAAATCTCAGAGAACACAGATGGGATGAGTTATATTTTGAATGTGCACAAAGTTTTGGACATGAGCAGAAATCTTGCTCAAACATCTGAAATATTACAGTCCAGGGGTTTATTAATAAATTAAAATGAATACTGTATCATTTAAGGAGGTTACTTCCCCAACAAAAGACGCAAGAGAGGAGGGAGGAGTAAATGATGCCTAGGCTATGTGTGCTGACTCAGATTTTAGAAAAGTCAATCCAAAGGAGAATAAATAGTTGAAAGCAATACAGAATGCCTGAGAGCCTTACTGCAATATTTTCCTTTTATGTTTTTATATTTGGATTGTCATCTATGTTTTCCTTTACATGGATGTGTATGCTATAAAGATATGTCCAGCATATTGATTCAAAAAAAGGTAGAAATAGGTGCATAAAAATTCACCGGAATGCAGGAAATGAAGTGTTCAATGCTCAAAATTTTCTGGGGGAGGACACCCAGAACAGGGTCCAGTGGGTCTCCACCCTGCCTGTTCCAGCCACCCAACCAACCCACCAGTCTTGATCTCAATTGCATTCCAACATCTCATCTGCCCCTAAAACTCAACAGCAAGGTTTACATCTTCCCACCATAATGAATAGCGCAGGGCTGAATGTTTAGCTGAGCAGTTAATCGATCAATAAGAAAAGGGTAGACTAATGGATGTGCTTTCTTTCACTGGATAAAGGGGAGGGACGTGTTGTTCTCCCTATGAGTACTGCTCAAAACATATTTTCATTCAAATTTAATAATACAACAGATTGGTTTGTGATCAACAATTTGCACGTTTTATTGATGCTTTAAATTGTTCAGAAAAGAAATGCAACATTGAAAATAGCTGGTAGTTTTTTTTTTTGTTACTTTGATATTTGAAGCTTTTTTCCCCCCTGTCATTATATTTATTCATCTAAATTAAGTTGTGTGAGGATTCCCCTCCCCCCCCCTCCCCCCCCCCAATTAGAGTTTTTGTTTGAGTCTGTTTCTAAATCGTCTGTGGTGTTTTTAGATGTTTTTTAAATGTTGAATAATGAGTAGAGTTAAGCACAACTTTATCTGGAAAGCCCACCACTGGTTAGTCAACAGGCTTCTGATCAAGAATTTGTGGCAGGACTAAACTGGCTTGTTTCCCACAGATCTCATGCAACATAACTGAGCTTAGGCAGTGTTCACACACAGAGACGCAGCTTTAATTCCTGCCATAGGTGCTTCTACTAAATATTGACTTGCATGGGTGAATACATAAAATTATTTAGTTTTTTGTATTTAATTAAGGTACATTTGTTTTCACTTTGACATTAGATAGTCTTATTTTAAATCAATTTCAGAAAGCCTGATTGCTTCTATTATGATTCAAGTATAAATTCTGTACATGTATTTTTGGTTCTCTCAAATGGTTGTCAGTCCTAATGAGAGCTCATCCCTTTGAGTTCACGCAAATGAGAGGCAGGTCTACTCTCAAATTGAAACGTTTTGGACAGCAAATCCTTGCTGTGTGCCTGCCCACCAGTCAACATCATAGAGGGATTAGAGCCATTTCTAATGAGTCCAGTTTGTGCTTTTTGAGTAAATCTCCATGCGCCTCTCCAATCAGTCTGGCTCTTCCTTGTGCTTACTTTATCTCTCTCGTCAGTTCCTCTCCCTATCCCTCTCCCACCCACCCCCCCTTCTGTCCCCCGTCTTGCCCCTCCCTCCTCATTCCTTTACACAGTGCATCATTTGAAGAGGTGAGGCTGTTGAGCGCTTGGAGGAATAAAAGTGATTTATGAATGGGCCAACCTACCTGGGTGCTGGAGGGGGAAGCCAGTGGCAGTCAGGCTCTCTGATCCAGCAGCCCATTGTTCCCTCCAGCCTCACTGCAGGGGAAGCTCCTCTGCCTTTCCTGCCTCTGATCTTATACCATGCCTTACTGGCGCCGCATGTAACTGTTAAGTGACTCGCAAACTGCACAAATACAAATACAATGCAGTGGTGCATATGTGTGCAAGACCATTTTCTCAAAGGCACACACAGAATACTGCTTTCCATCTATGTTTATTTGGCAGTTGGCAACTAAAGTAGATGGGTGCATACTTGCTTGTGTGCACGGTATATTTTTATGCGTATCCTAAGTTAGTCTTTTATGATTAAAGTGTGTACGATTTTTAACGAAGTTAATACAGGTGAGGACAGCCAGATGCACCAGCCAACAGCCCTATCTATGAAATAAAGAGAGATGACAGGAAAGGTGTTGTAGCTGCTGAGGACAATGTATGAGTTCCTCCTTGTCACCATATGCTCATGCACACACACACACACACACACACACACACACACACACACACACACACACACACACGGCTGTAATTCATTAAAAGATAACTGATCGCAGAGATATGTCTAAGTAACCTTTGGAATCCAGATGAAGTGCACTTGTGAGTTCTTGTAGCCCACAATGGGAGGTAATATCCTTATGTTGGACAATTATTATAACATACTCTATGTAGCCTAAAGAGACTGATCACACATGTCTCCTTAGTATTGTCGGTTATTATCTTCAGTTGTTCAATTAGACTCTGCATTATGTTGCTGTAGCTTATCCTAGTTAAATTACTCACTGAAGAATGTAGCCATTAACGATATAGTGCAGTGACTGGTCAATTCAGAGAGCCTGGGTACCAGTTTGCCGCAGCATGCGCTGTGACTTAATTGAAGAGTCGCCCAATCCTAAATGCCCTCCCAGTGTCCACCTCTGTATGAGCTGGGACCAGTCCAACAGATCAACCAGAGGACAAGCTGATACAAGCCCCAATCCCCCTGTGACCAATCAGAACGCCTACACTTCCTCCTAGGGCTGGGCCAACAGTTCTATTGGCTCTGAGCCAATAGATAAGCTCAGCCATGCAGTAATGCTCTGTCCTGTGGCATGCTGAAACATTGAGTCCTGGCTGCTATGTTGCTATAGCACATGTTGGAAGAGGGAGTGGTAGGGGTAGCAGAGGGAGGGATGGATGGATGAATGGATAGAGGGGAAAGAGAGGAAACGAGGGATCAAGGGATGGATGGACGGAGGTATAGGGAGGGGTACATCTCTTATTGAAGGGACTCAAGGACATAAAGAGCTTTTGGGAAAGTGACTATTGCATGCAAAGAGAAAAGCTTGCATTGTAAAGGCACTATAACCACTGATGGTATGTTTTTTGCCCGCTTGCGAAACCTAGAAAGAGTAGGATTTATTTGTGTCACTTTAAGTGCCTCAGCAATACAGCTAATAAATATGACAGAGCAAGGTGATATACTTCCACAGCACAGCTGTTAGGCATCTTTAATACCCCCCCCATTTGAAAACAAATGTAGTTCATCTATTTACTTGATGAATTTGAATAAGTAATATAATTTATTTTTGCATATGATGGTACTTAAACATCAGTGATGGCACTTTGGTTTGTGTCTTCTATGAAACACTGAGAAGTGTGCTGCATATTTTTTAGCTGAGTGAACACATGTAAAACATCAGTATATGCCTTTCAGTATATTAAATATGGTTTCACACAACACAAAGCTCAAGAAAACACATCACTTAATATATTATTACCTAGCTGATCACCTAGTAGGATTGAATATGTACGGGCCTCCTCTCTGTCTAATTTAAAAAAAAAATCATCTTAAAACCCACCTCTTTTCTTTGGCTTTTAACACCAGGTAGAGTGTTGATCTTATGTGTATACTTGTATATTTTTATTGTGTGCGGGCAGTGCATTTTAGTTTTTTATTTATACTCTTCTACTTATACTTCTCTACATTTATACTTATTTCTGTTTTATATTTTTGTGCAGCACTTTGGAAACCTTGTGTTTGTTAAAATCGTGCTATATAAATAAAGTGGATTGGATATATTTTTATTATGTTCCAGTTTTGTACCTCATAGTTTGGCTTTATATCAATTTAATACTGATAATATTTATATATATATATATATATTATATTATAGATTGGATTTTCTTTTTATATATCAAGCTAATGTAGGCTCAGAAATGGACCAGGCTTGTGTAGTAAATTGTTGAAATCATTTAAGGAATGCCTGGCCATACACTAGATCCTCTGGACCATTTAGCATTGTTAGTGTGAAAATGCAGTGACCCGTTTTAATGATATCAGATGTTTAGAAATCCAAAATCGCAGATCTGAGTCTTATGTAGGTGATAAAACGATGTCAAAACGGGATTGCGATAAAATTCAGGTCAATAATGATAAGCTTTGGACATATACACGATAACACAACTGCCAGAGTGTGGCTTATTGGCTAGCCGGGCACATCCACTTCCTATTTTGAGCGTTTGTTTGTTGCCAGTGTTGTGTCGAAGTGTGTTTCCCCGTCAAATAGTATTTCTCTTGTTGAATAGTGTTTCCCTCCTGTTAAAATGCGTAGTGACCCCATCCATAGTTATAGTTAGGGACAAGGGTTGGTTCAGGTTTAGGTATGAGGAAGAAGGTAAAGTTGGAAAAGAGAGAAGAAATTGGCGAAAGTGGAGCCGAGGGCAACGATAGCGATGGTGTACATGAACGTGAACTTGCGTTATCCTATCAAGTTAAAGACATTCAACAAGGGTTACACAACGTCAGTTGTGTGGAAGTTGTGTTCATAAAAGCGACAAGGAGCAGATTATGCCGATCTGCAAAATATATCGGCGGTTGGTGCCAACCAGGACGGGAAACGCAACAAATCTTTTCCGTCACCTGAACAGGTACCATCCCAGCGACCACACAGAGAGTATGAAAATGCGGACTCATGCTCGTGAGTCCACACACACAGCCTGCAAGTTAAAAGTAGTAACGTTTGTTCGTCTGCGCTATCATTAGCTGTGCTATAGCTGCTGAACCAAAACAACAATCAATTGTGTTTGCTTTTGCAGCCATTGCCCCTTATGAAAAACATAACATTTCTGCTCCAAAAAGGAGCAAAAATATAGCGAGCGATATTTCTTATTGTAAAGCGAAAGAGACTTATTTACACATGCACTTGTTTAAAACACTTGTTTGGTTTTGTGTTACCTCTACAAACATTTGAGATGCTTTCTTTGCAGGAGTTTACATTTAATATATTGCTTTTAAGTAGTTTTAGGTTGTTTACAAAATCAAAAGGAATGTAGCCAAAACTGACTACTTACGTGCGCCCCATGTACAGAGGCTCAGTCCTTGTCGCACGTTTGGTTCCGACCTGCGGCCCTTTGCTGCATGTCATTCCCCCTCTCTCTCCCACTTTCATGTCTTAATCTGTCCTATAAATAAAGGCAATACAAGCCACAAAAATCTTAAACAAGAAAAGAAGTAACCCGAATGTACTCTGAGGAAGACATTCAGGTCGATGCTCACAGCTAAACCAAGCTTAGCTGTTGAATAATGCAGACCATGTTAACTTGGTAACCCGTACAGACACTGAAGTCAGTGGCTCTCATGTAAATGCAGTATGACTGGTCAGAGAGGATCTGTGTGTGGATCCTTGTGTCCAAACATGCAAAGCATACTGAAGAAAATTCGACAGTGGCCCAGCATCTTTGTAAAAAGGAAAGAAAACCATTACATTATTCAGATTAGGCGGACACCTTGCAAAATTGTTGCCGAAATTCTTAATTGCACTCTGAATCGTGAATCTGTGTGGAATACACACTTTCTATGGAGCCTTATCTATGTAATGTATAGTGCATTCATACAAGCTCCATTCCCCCGCCATTAACAAGTTGGCTGTTAGACATTTTCTGTGCTGCTCTGGGGCATATGGCCTGTTGTCTCAGTGCTTAGGAGAGGCAGTAGCTGATACAAGGCCCTTTGATCCCTGTTATTTCCCTCTGCAAACAAAAGATTTTAATTACCAAACCGCTCTTTCAGCCACAGCTTCTTCCTCTGCATGTGTGCCTAGAAGTGTAACTGCTGAAAAAGCCATTCATCAGTCATTCATCAGCTGCAGTATGGCAGCTTGTTTGTGTCACTTTGGATCTGTTCTGCCAATTACTGTGGATGAGAATTTGATGGTGCGTTATCCTCATTTTTCTGTTGTGTTTAAGGGGTGGTACTGTTACTGCTGGCTTACTTTGTGCAAAGGGACCCTCACAGGTTACAACATACAGAAATGAGCGTTTTAGGAGTGTAATGTGTTTGTGGGGGCAGAAAGGTGGGAGACAGGCCAGGGAGTGAGGGGTGATTTAAAGTAGTAGATTTGCAGTGAGGCTGTAGATCATGGGAGCCTCTCAGACTGTCTGCCCGTATGGTGACAGTGTGGCATGCTGCTGAGTGGCTGTCGATCGAAGGACCTTCAGCACGGCTGAATTCTCCACCGCTCTGCAAAACCCAGAGTCAATCCCTCTGTTCTATTTACTGCTTTGTACCTCAGTGTGGAAGCACTTGCAGTTAATTTCACCAGGCAGGAGTAAGTCTGATTTTATTTCATAGAAACTGAAAGGAACTTTATAATCACAAAATGGCCAGTATCTCAGCCACAATTAAATTAAAATTAAATAAATTTCTTTTCGTCACAACGCACCGTTGTGACGAAAAGAGAGCTGAGCCAGAAGGCAAAGCTCTCAATCTACCGGTCAGTTTTTGTTCCTACCCTCACCTATGGTCATGAAGGCTGGGTCATGACCGAAAGAACAAGATCCAGGGTACAAGCGGCCGAAATGGGTTTCCTCAGGAGGGTAGCTGGCGTCTCCCTTAGAGATAGGGTGAGAAGCTCAGTTATCCGTGAGGAGCTCGGAGTAGAGCCGCTGCTCCTTTGCGTCGAAAGGAGCCAGTTGAGGTGGTTCGGGCATCTGGTAAGGATGCCCCCTGGGCGCCTCCCTAGGGAGGTGTTCCAGGCACGTCCAGCTGGGAGGAGGCCTCGGGGGAGACCCAGGACTAGGTGGAGGGATTATATCTCCAACCTAGCCTGGGAACGCCTCGGGATCCCCCAGTCGGAGCTGGTTAATGTGGCCCGGGAAAGGGAAGTTTGGGGTCCCCTGCTGGAGCTGCTACCCCCGCGACCCGACCCCGGATAAGCGGATGAAGATGGATGGATGGATGGATGGATTAAATAAATTTCGGTCAGAAATGAAACATTGGCTTCACAGATAAATCATTTAGATGCTGTTGGGTAGGTGAGCTTATACCTAAAAACCTGAAAATTATTCAAATGACAATGGCATGGTGGCTTAAAATACTGTAAGTTAGAAAACATGTACATATTAAAAGTTCAAATTCAGGGTTTTCTGCAGCTCAACCTGAGGCAAAGAGGGTACCTAACAAGGTGTACTGTAATTTGGCTCAAGGAAGTTATGGCCACTTGTGTAAAAAGCAACCATTGACAAAAAGTCTCGAAAAAATGTCCAAAGACAAATTTGCTGCAGCTTGTAGCTTTGGTTACAATCCAACCAACATAAGCAAAGCTGTTCACTGTGTCGACCAATAGTATCTCTGCACTTTGGACTGTAGAAAAACACAGATGGAGCATGTATTACGTTACCCCTAGGTTTCAGAAGGGATGTTTTGAAGCCTTGGTTTGGGTTCTCATCACCGTCTTAACAGTTACAGAGTTCATAAAATCTGAATATTGGCAAACCCACAATTTGCCTTTAGTGCATCATATTAATGAGTTCATTTTCTCAAAACCGACACAGTGGATAAGCACAAACCATCCATCAAATGACATGTACATACAGTAAGTTAAACAGCAAATACTGTATGTCAAAGTGCGTAGGTGTCGATATTGACAAGTAGGTTTTTTTTTTCATTAGATTCATTTCTGTATTACTGTCAGAGAAAAGTGTAAACGAGTTGTAAGTGAAGGGGTTAGAGATGGTTTTCTCTGCTTTGTTAGCAGCTTGTTTGAGGCACATTGACTGTAATGACAGGAAATAAAGGCCAGTGAATGTGGATGCTTTGGTGACAGCATACTCAAGTCTGTTTGTATCTTTGGCTGATAAGTGATTTGAGCTACAACATTGGTTTTCTATGCCTTGGTTTATATACTTTGTCCTTCATCAAGTCAGCCATTCAAAATGCTATTACCAAATCCTGTCTGGTGGTTTTGTCACCTTTTCAAATGTGTTATTTGCACATTGTCCAATTGTATTAAGTCCTTTATGTCAGTCCTAGGTCAACTACTTGTGAGTAATTTTCATACAGCAGTTTCCTTTTAATTCAACTTGTATTAATATTTGTTTAACTGTCCCCAGAGTTGCACTAGCAAAAGACTAAAGATGAGTGTGATCCAGGACTACGCAAGCCTGTGCAAAATGGGATGTTCAATAATTACATGTGTTATTTGTTTCATAAGTAATGATGATATTGAGCGATGATTTGATATAATGGCATGATTTAGGTGTCTCTTTATTCTAATATAATCTGTCCTCGCTTTATCTTTTATGTCGGTCTTTGCTTTTTGGGTAAAAGGATGTATATTATGACTATGGCTAGTGCATAAATGAGAATGAGGCTTTTTCAAGGTGCTGAGGAGAATAAAGTGCAAAGAAATAGTAGCACAGGGATATAATTGGGTCATCTTGAACCAATGGGACATTTACACACCATTGGGCTTCTCTGACTATCTTGCTGCCTCCTCCTTCATAAATTGCTATGAATCAGGACACCCCATAATACCAGGTGATTTAAAGCTAATTGAAGCTGAGCCTTTATAGGCCCCCGCCCACTTCCCAAATGGACAGACAACTGTACCTGAGATGTTTGAAAATGCACCTGGCGTCTCCTAAACAACCTTCAAGGCACAGGCAATAGCTATAGTGATAACCAAAACCTCATAAAAATGCACCCCTTTCCCGTCTTTCCCCTTCCTGGTTTATGCAAATAGTCCTTAATAAAAGCATGCTCACTCAGGGGCCTCAGGTACAGGCAGGCAGGGGAAGGTCACTTTGTAGGGGAAATTATTCTCTTCACAGCATGGTAATGAAAGCCTTTTTATATTGAGCAGAGCCAGCTAGGTTCTTGTCCTCAGCCCTCTGCTGCACTGCCGGCCTGAGCGCTATCTGTGTTTATTTACTCTGTCCACAGCAGGATGGCCAGTAGCTGTGGGATGGCCCTGACAAAGTGAACTGGTAACTAATTGCTTGTTGGGGTGGAGTGATGGCCAGGGCCAGGGGCAGGGGCGCTGGCAACATGGAGGGAAGTCAAAGTCTGTTCGTCTGCATATACCACCCACACTGCAATGATGCAAAGCCGGTAGAAAATTGGCATAGTATCCCTTTAAGTTTGCCCCTTTTTTGTTGAATTTATACCTGTTTCATTTTCACACGCATTTTCAAAAAACAAGCAATTTGTAAGCCAAAATTCTCATTCAAAGCAACATATTTTAAGATCACTGAAGTCTTGAACAGTTTTATGGCTCTAACTCTCCCAGCTGCCACTGACTAAAGCACTCTGGGCCTCATGTACTAACGCTTTTGCGCCCACTTCAGGCATATTTGTGCGTGTAAAAGCATGGCGTGGTATGTACCAAGGAGGTAAGCCTCTCCCCGCAGCGCGTAGCTCCTATGGCGCCATTTTGATGCTACCAAGCCATCACCTCCCGTTAGCATTCCATTGACTGCCATTCATTTTGGCGCCACTTTGACAGCGAATAACTTTACATCTGAAGCGTTTAAAGACTCTATTTGTCCATTGTTTATTTCTAAAGAAACACAACAACGTATAAAAGGCTCCATTATCTTGTATCTCACGTTATGGCTTCGTAGCAGACGTTTTTGTAAAAATAGGCTAACGATTGTGTCATAACCACGAGACTTACTGTTGCATAGTAGAGGAATTACCGTATAGTACAGGAGAAGATCGCAGGCAGTTTCGACTTACATTCGCTGTTAAACTTTAATTACTAATGTTAACTAGCATTTTAGTTAGCAATAATTAGCCTGTGCCTATGTTATCTCCTTACATATACCTACGCTCTCCGTCTCTGCAAGATTCGGAATGATTGAGATTTCTCTTGGCACAGCTACCAGAAGACTTACAACTTTCAGACAGGTTGCTCACGTCACATTTACGTCGTCTCTCTCAGTTGGTGGCTGCGCAGTAACGCTCAGCCATCACCGGAAAAGTGCTTCTAATATCCTTCACTGGTCTCCGTCCAGAGCAATGGGATCTGTTGGTCCATTTTATATACGTCTATGGTATGTACAAACATGCCCCACTGAGGTAAAAGCGCAGACTGCCTGTCGTGGGAACTGAGAATGGCAAATTGCGCTTTTCCGTGTCATGCATATGCATTCACGGGAGGGTTAATGGGAAAGTGGGAATTTTCCATAAAGAGATGGGAGGGGAAGCGTAAAGTGCGCCTAATTATGTAATCCGCGTTATATACAAAAACCTCCCGTGACAGTGCACCTCTATTTTGCGGTGAAAATTCACCGCCTCTTAAAAGCAGGTGTAAACCAGCCACAAGCAGGTTTCCTCGCATATGCCTCCTGGTGAAATGGCAGCAGTAATCCGAGCAAGACGAAGACATAGGCCAAGGAGACGAGCTGAAAAGATTTTTGCCACGTTACGTGTCAAGCGTTACAGATTAAGCAGCCATGCAATATTACAGTTAGGCTACTGGAAGAAATCAAAGATGACATTGAATCTCCAACTCAGCATTCACATTCCATTCCAGCAGTTGTTAAACTCATCAGTACATTACAAATATTGGCATTAGAATCATTTCAAACAGTCATAGCATCAGCAGTGGGAATATCGCAGTCTGCACTCAGCCGTATCATAGCACAAGTACTTAACGCTTTGCTACAGCGCAATTTATGGTATAGTGGTCGGAGAAAGGCGCTGATTACCCGATGAACTGCAGCTTTGGTAAATACGACGTAAGCTGAAGTATCAGTATCACAGCGTGCGGGTTGGCCATGGCGCTGATAACGCTACGTTTGCAAATGTACGTATATGAGGGCCTCTGTGCCTTCCAAACCTCTCACACATGATGAAGAGTTCCCAGAGTGGAAAGGGGAAAGGGGGGTTCCATTTGGAGTTGGTGTGTTGCATTTGTGAATGATTTGTTGGGAACAGAGTTCACTATTTCAAAGGACCTGAAAGTATTGATCCTGTCCCCGATGAGCTGACACCTCATGTATCGTCTGAAGTCGTCTCATCTCGAAAGGCTGTTCCAATAAGGACTGCCGGTATTGGGGAAGGAATATATAGACAAAGCTCATGGAACTTTCTGACCTTCTTATTTTCTTGAAGATAGTATGGATGAGGCAACTAAAACCATTTTTGACAAAATAATTTCAACTAAAGGCACACTCACCAGCTATTTTTCCAAAGGCTCCTAAAATAGTGTTCATAATCAAATAGTTTGCTCAGCTATTGACATGGAGATGGATCTTTTGACATGCCAGCCAAGTAGCTGTTACAATTTAACCCACTGCACTTTTAGGACATCTTCCGTAAATAAAAAAATCTACAAAGTGGTATGGATAAAATATATTTTCATCTGCTGATGAAGACCATGTGATATAGTTTAAAGCTCTTATAAAAGTTAGAAAGTGGACCTTGAGTTGGGACCTTGTATTCCAAAGTCAAGAATTGACTTTGATTGTTTAAAAAATGTAAATAGTTTTTTGGGGGTATTGGGGTGTGGAGTATTTGTAGTATAAATCCGATCTGTATGTTTCACCATACAAGGACTCTCACAGAGTCAGCAAGACTGATCATTTTCATCATCAGGTTTATAAAGCATTTTATTTTCCCAAGGCAGGTGGCACCTTTTGGCGACTAATTTACGATGCAGAAACTTTTTTCTTGAGCTTGAAGCCTTAGTTAATGGATGACGGTATGCCAAACACGTCGCCTACATCAGAGTAACCATATGTTTGTGTGAAGCCATTAATCTCAGGCTGGATGTTGACTGTTCCCGTTTTGCCCTGTCCTACCCAAGTTATTGTCCCCCGACTCTCACTTCCTGTTGTAATAACGGCTACTGACCACCACACAGATGGCTGTCAGCCAGGTGAGGGCAGCAGAAGGGACCTGTTGACCCCCACACACACACACACGCACACACGCACGCACGCACGCACGCACACACACTTCCACTGTCTTACATACAATGACAAACGCCAACACACACAGAGCTGAGGGCTTCACAGAGCGTCCTGGTCAATGACAAATTGCAGCCCAAGACAACAGGCTCCTGTGTAGCTCTCCTGAGGGACTCTTGAGATCTCTCACAGGGTGACCCAGTTCCATCATGTCTCCCCTTCTACCTCTTTCCTCTACAATTCCTTTTCCTCAGCTGCATGTCCTTCTGCATTCACACAGACCATGGCATTGAATTTAAAGTTCAGTTGTAATAAGGGGATCCTCTCTTCACTCTAAATATCTTCTTCTTCTCTTAGCAGATGACCTGAGTTGTCTAAATGTTAACTTCCAGTTCAAGTCAGTGTCTTCTGCTCAGTAAAAGGTCTGCAGCCTGAGCTACCTCAAGGGCCAACACGCAGTTTCTCTCATACTCGGTCAATGCGAAAATCACTTACCCAAGAGATATATTAAAAAAAACAAAAAAACTAGGATTTATTTCTTGGTTCTTAATTCACTATCTTTTTCTGCCTTTACAGCAAATAGCTTAACTGCAATGCAGCAGTGCCGGTATGGGGCATTAATATTAATGTCCGCCCATTTTGCCCAGTGTGGCAGGGAGCCTGTCAATCTAGACTTCTATTGGAGGGGCTCCCTACACCAGCAAACACCTGCCCAGCACTCAAGTGCCTGCTTCTGACACTAGAAGGCGCCAGTCTGCCCCTATGGTGTTGCAGGCATGCATTTATTGGCCAGTAGTTTTACATACAGGAGGTATTTCCAGCCAATCCAGATCACACAAATGTTATACATTGCTCAATAGGAGGAAGAAAAGGGGAACAAAAAGAACAAAGGCTTTATGTGGGACAATTGCCCTTGATTCTGATGGAAACTGTTGTAGTTTAAAAAAATAAACTGCATTTCTGTATTGTCTATCAATTTTATTTGAAAGAAAGCTAAAAGAGTGCTGTGTTCAACCCTTGGGAATAAGTTTTATGTTATAGCTTCAGGCAAGAATCTGATGTGGCAAGGTCTTTTCTTGAATAATGTGCTTGTTTAAGTCTCAACTCCTATCCAGTGGGAGCATAGCGGATGAAATTACTCTAAAATCCCCCCTGAGATGGTTAATCTACAGTATGCAAGCAAAAAATCCTTTGTAACAAAGGCGGCACATTATGAATGTGAGATTAGGCAGAATGGGTGCGGTTGCTATAACATTTAAGCAGTGCTCCTCTGCATTAAGTGGTTGAAGATGGCTGCAAGCAATGCAGGTGTGTGTGCGTAAGCCTCTGTGCAATGAGAGGTAGAGCGAGAGAGCGAGGGAGCCTGGGATCAGTGTGCTGCACTGTTCATCACTGCAGCAGTACACCAGCCCTGGATCTCTGTCCGTACAGAGGTCCTGGGTGCCTGCCCCCCTGCCTCTCTGCCCCTCTTTCTCTGCTTTCCTCAAGAGTGTGTGCTGATGATGCTCTCTTTCATTACTCCAGAAGGAGGGAGACAAGCTGTAGGTTTAGCAAAAACCCGCAGGGAACCAGCCATCCTGATTACCTTAAGTCTGAAAGCCTGCCAGCATGTTGCTTTGCATTTAATAGTCTTAATAGTTAAGTTTATAATAGTAATACTAGTTTAGTTTCCATTGATTGTGCAGGCTGTGGCCTTTTTGCTCTGCGCTGGACCACATTTCCTTTCTGTACCGTTTCAGACCCAGATTTACCTTACTGTTGTGTATGTAAACACTCCGGTGCTCGCAGGGGGCAGTTAAGCCATATTAAAGTCAGAGTGAAATCAGCTACGTCCTTTTGTCGCAGTTCAAAGATATGCCCTGCAAGATTATTCAGGGTTAATCAAGGTCAGAAGTGTTCCCTCCAGCATTGCTGCTTTATTGCTTATTGAAGGTACATTGTGTACCTAACAACAGACAAGATACAACAACAGTTCAGGGATATGGCTTTTAAGTGTCTTGTTTTATATTCCATAGCATTTGGGCATTTGCCCAGGGGCTAAAGCAAGACACGTAGGGAAGGTAGGGGCTGTAAATGGATAATGGTTTAGTTCAAACACTAAACTAAAGCTAGAAGGAAGAAGGCTATAAACTCAAAATCTATGTATTGACATTTCCAACAGTATTACAGCTTAACTGGAATCTCATGGAGTTTTTTTCTAATTCTTTCCTGCTGTCTTTTTTTTTGTGATCTTTGGATTTGATAAGAAATCCTTTTACTAGTAAAATAGTCTCTTTTTTCTATGACACTGTAGGAAGTGCCAGTCAGCCTCCCTCTATCCCCACGGCGACACTATGACTCGCTCTCAGCCTTCCTCTTGTACAGTTGTCTTTGCAGCCACTTCTCTCTGTGGCACACATCCTCTAAATGACCTTCAATGGCACACAACAACTGGCTGTTTTTTTTTTCCACCACACCAGGCTACTTCTGTTAAACAGCACTGTTTAAACAATGGATTTTTTCACTTCCCACCCTGTCTGTTTCTTCTCCAGGAGACCTGAATGAATGCAGCTAAATCTTGTGTAATTACCATTTTGCCTCCCAATGATAGGTGCTTTGCGCATCATCAAGGGGGAAGTGGCTTCCCTTTTTTAACTGAAGCGATGGTAGGGGGAATGGTACTCTAAAATAACACACAGCTCTTGTACTGCTCAAAGCTTAATGTAAATAACACTCTGCTTGGGAAAGCAACTCCCTCTCTAAGTTGATTTTAGTATTCGTGTCCCCATGTGTGAAAATGGGATATGCTCTGCTCTAAAAAAACAAAAACAAAAGTGTGTTGGAATGGAATTGGAATATGCTGTGTATCAGCAGTACAGACACTGTGATGTGTTTGCTTAGCAGCTTGTGTCTGGCCCCCAGCTATCATACAGTGCATGAGACATTCAGTCACAGATTCATTTTGGCAGTTTACATCATAAACTATCAAATTGACAATACTTTCTGTACCTTCTTGGGCTTTCTCCGTCATGCTTCCCAGCTCAGCCCATTCAAACACTCAACGTTTTCCCTTTCTCCATGTCTCCTCTGTGCAGTGCCATGCGTGTGCTGCTATCTAAACTGCCGAGGCCTTGGATCGTGGACGAGAAGAAGGACGACGGTTACACCGCACTGCACCTTGCTGCCCTCAACAACCATGTGGAGGTGGCTGAGCTGTTAGTGCACCAGGTAACAACACACTTGCTTTTATTTCAGTACTGTTTTCATTGTCTCGCTGGGATCATGCGTGCTACTCACAATTTAGTTTAACTAACATCTGGGTTCCAAGTGGATCTGTACACTTTGTTCTCTAACATTATAATGCAGAGAGAACCCAGTCCTGAGCTGTATGCACTATTGTATTCTGGGGTAATGGAGCTTAAAGGTTGTAGAAGATTGTGACTGGAAGGTTGCCAGTTTGAGTCCAGTTTGTTAATTGCATTGAACTGAGTGGTAAGGTAAAGTGTGATGTAAAAACAAAACCGCATCTTCAAATGGTATTCCCTCAAGTAGTACGTACGTGCTTGTTATTATCAATTTAGATGACGTAGTTGTGTTTTACGCCATCTCGATAAATGATTTAATAACGCTATGATTCCATTGAAAGATGATGCTTGGATTATATTGTTATCGCCCAGCTCTACGTTAGAATACTATTTACTGCCAAAGGTAACAGAGTTACTGTTAGTTAGTCCCAACACTGCTCACAGACATAGAAATTGCAGATTTGAATGCATGCTTAACACTTAAAACAAATGCAGTTATTCATACTCTCTAAGAGACCCCTTTTGTTTACAATTATCAGCCCAAAGCATAGCTGCATAAGCTTAGCCTGCACTTCCGGCTTTCCCTGACTACAGACAGAAGCCATTAAGAATGGCTTCCACTGCACTCCCTGCAGCCAGCAAGCTGTAGACCAGTTTTTTATTGAATCCATGCGTTTCACAGAGGGGGTATTCTTTAGTGCTGTTGGGCCCTCATATCCTCCTTCTCTTGCAATCATAGGTTCGTGCACTTTTCCCTTCTGAGATTGCAGGTTTAACTCTCAGAAGACACATACAGGAGTTTACAGCAAAAGTCACCTGCTCAAGCAGGAACTGGGTTAATTAGGATATGGTGCAAGGCAGCAATGTTGCTGCAACATTCCAACGCATGAACGCTCGCTACCTTTCAACGGGGACAGCCTTTTTTCCAAGTCCCTGCAATGAGCTGGTTCACACTGCCTGGCTCAGCTTTCTATTCAGAAATTGCACCACACTACAAGGTGCACTGCAGATTCCCTGCCAGCCAGCCAGCCAGTCAGTCAGTCTTATTACTTGGGGATTTCACACACTGCCTGATCACAATGCTTATCTTCCCTGCACATCTCCTCAGCTGAGGTGTTCGCAATTGGAAATGACAATCACATGTACTGTAGCGTTATTGTAGGATGCGTTTTTTTTCCAACCTCCTAGGTGACACTTTGTTGGTCAGCATGGTTGAAGGAAGGAAGATTCTGTCATGGCACATAAAGCCAGACTGGTTGTTACACTCTTTCATGTGCTGAACGATTATTTTACATTTTAACGGAATTCTTTTTTTCTGGTCCCGTTTGTCTACATTTATCACTTGTCTGTCATATTTGCATGCACGTATGTATTTGTGATTCATTATTGTTGGTTGTTAATGTATGTATGCACAAATGCCCATATGTTTATTTGTGTGTGTGTTTGCTCCTCTCTTCTTCCCTCCTCCAAGGGCAATGCCAGCTTAGACATCCAGAACGTCAACCAGCAGACGGCACTACACCTGGCAGTGGAGCGTCAACACACCCAGATAGTCCGGGTTAGTGGGCCTGTTTTTTTATTATCCCTCTATCATTTTTTCCTGCTGCTTTCCCCCCTCACTTCCACCACAAACTGAAGGTTTTGTCTCTAGTTATCTCTCTATCTGTCCCTCATACTGGACTATACACATAGGGGAGTAGAACAACATCAGTGCAGCCCCACATTTCCTGGTGGATGTCCTGCAGTTGAATGAGGTCCTGCTTCAGATTGATGCGGTGTAGGGAAAATGCTCTCTGAGGCAGTGTCTCATTTGGCGTATTATTGGATCGAGATTGCCACGTTGCCATCTTGTGGACTCAAGTAAAAATGCACTCCATAATTGGGGACTACAACACTGAGGCAGTTCATTGTTAGCAGCAACCTTATTAATCAGCACTGTGGCATTTGCATTGTAGCATAAAATTAAAGTTGTTTTACAGTTATTGCTAGAGTTTCTGTTTGACTGCCTGTTTGTTTATTTATGTTTCTCTTAACAGCTGCTAGTGCGGGCAGAGGCCAAGCTTGATGTGCAGGACAAGGACGGGGACACACCACTTCACGAGGCACTGCGTCACCACACACTGTCCCAACTGCGACAACTCCAAGATATGCAGGATGTCAGCAAAGTGGAGCCCTGGGAACCCTCCAAGAACACAGTGCGTATACATCTATTATTAACCTCACTGTTCCTTTACTTACTTTACCTGTAATTTACTTGGGTCAAGGTTCCTTAAGGTATCATAAGGCATCGCAGAATTAAGGTTAAATGAAACAGCTTTGTGTGCTGTCTAACAGCCAAGAGACGCCGTTATCAACAAGGAAACGACAAACTGAAAACACTAGAGGTCAATTGTAGAAATCAGGAAATGTGGCACCTCATTATCCAATAGTCTGATGTGATTCAGTTTGACATTCCCAAATGCATTTGTACACTAACTTAGCATCTTATAAGAACTTTAGACTATGCGCCATTGCTCTACTGCCACTGCTACTCATGGCTCAGTTTAAAGTTTAAAAACATGTTCCATATATAGTCTATACCTGCTTTTTCCTATTGACGGTATTAAACAGTATAAATTGGGCAGAAAACTAGAAAACACCCTGGACCAAGTCACCAGTGTGTTGCAGGGCTGTGCACATTCAAACTTATTCAGACCGTTTATGCCTCCTTTCTACACCAGCCCTGTGTGGGAGACAGAATAATCCACATTTTGCAACATGCTGGAGATTTTGTTATCTATCTAAGATTCAAGAGCACTATTCATGCTTGAGAGGGCAACAGGTCATTACCAATAGCTGCTGTGGTTCTAGTTATCCTATAATAAGTTTTTTATTTTATTTAAATGTATTAAATTTTGGTTGGGAGCAGGGTTGTAATTCTTGCTCACGTTAACCCCTTCTGACTAAAAGCAAACATTTGACTAATCAGTCTTATTAGACCTATAAAACATATTACAGTCTCCAATTCATATGAGCTGTATGTCTTTGGGCATAGCAAAGCATACAGAGAAAACTATAAACATGGAGAGAACGCACAAACCACACTCAGTAGGATTTTTTTTCTTGTAAAGCATTAGGTCGAGTGTGCAGTCACCTTCATAAATATGTGGCATGTTTGCTCTTTCAGGAATTTAATACTCCTCCCTTCCAACACCAACGGGGATTAGAGAGTATAATCATGTCATGGTATTTAGCATGTATGAGTTTGTCCCTCTGTAGAGGCCAACAGGGCCATGTCAGACCTGAACCCTGTTAATGTTAATACCATATCACTAATCCCTACAGGGATGATTTTAAGGCTACAGGGCCTAACTGCAGCTACAGACTGGTTCCCCGCTGAGAAGCGGAACAGACAGACAGCGGGCTTAATTGAGATATGTGCAGTTGGGTCAGTCTCCCATAGCGCTCCCCTCCTTCAAGACGAGAATTGAATTAGTCGGTCCGGTGGCTCCTTCAGCAGTGATGTAAAAGGTACTGGTTCAAGACAATCAGACATGGAAGGCCCAAATTGCTACATAGAAAGAGAGGGGCTTTGATTTCGGGTAGACTGACTGAGACGATGAGCTGGAGGAGGGAGTGAGCGAGACGGGACAGTTAATGGGATTTTGGGTCGGGGTGAGGGGGTTAATTTGTGATGATCTGATAGTTCTTTGGCATGGTCCTTCTGACTCTGGTCCTTCTTCTAGCTCTGAAGCCATCTGAATAATATTGGAATCAGGACTTTCTTACTCTTCTTGCTCATTACTCTAGTGCCAGTGTGTAAGACACTGGTCCCACTGAATTCAAATTGAAAAACAAACTTTTATGTCAAAAGTGCCTGATTAATCTGTTTTTGTGTGTCTGTCTGGCTCCCTGCAGTTAATCATGGGCTTGGGCACCCAGGGGGCAGAGAAGAAGAGTGCAGCATCCATTGCCTGCTTCCTGGCAGCTAATGGAGCGGACCTGACCATTCGTAACAAGAAGGGCCAGTCCCCTCTAGACCTGTGTCCAGACCCCAGCCTCTGCAAAGCTCTGGCCAAATGTCACAAAGAGAAGAGCAGGTAAACATCCCTTAAAGGAATAGTTTGACATTTTAGGAAATACACCTATTTGCTTTCTTTCCCGGAGTTAGATGGAAAGATCGATACCACTCATGTCTGTCTGTTAAATATAAAGCTGGAGCCAGAAGACAGTTGGCTTACTTTAGCATAAAGTCTGGTAACTGACGGAAACAACTAGCGTATTCTCTTGTTGTAAGTTGCTTTTGACAAAAGTGTATTGCTATAATGTAATACCTGGATTGGATGGTAAAAACATCCACTAGCATGTCTAAAGCTCAATAGTTAACACATTATATTTAGTTTGTACAAGAACAGATTCATTTTTTTATGCCTCGATTTTTTTTTATAGATTAACTAAGCCTTCATTAGACTATGCCTGATCATATCAAAACAGTCATGCAGACCTAGATTTAGAGACCTAGATGTTTCTTATTAATTTAGTCTGCTTTTCACATTTATGTGACCAAATAGCACTTAAACTTACACTTACAAAGTTATAAAGTTCTCAATGCTTCGGTTAACATTTAGGGACCCTCATTATGCTACCGTTGAAGTTTGGTGATATTTTGAGCCTTTTTAGTGCTATAAATAGCGATTTGTTTTTACTTTCCCTGTGCCCCGAATACTAGCGTTGTAAGCTAATCAGCGGTCCGCGCTAGCGTCTTTCAAGCTACAAACACATTTGATTAGCATGAAAACATGTCCCAGAGAGCGACAGAGTACACATCTGTTACCCCTAGGCTCGTTTTGCGCCGGAATTGTCCTTTAACTGTTCATCAAACTGACATTATGATGCTTCTAAAAAGTCTTTAAACAAGCAGAACACTTTTGTTACACACGGATGAAAAGGATGAATTTACAGGAATGTGTTTTTAAGTATATTCATGCACCCACCTCATAACACCTGACCGAGAAAAAGGAAGAGAGCACCATCTCAGGAAATCATGAGGCGACCTTATTGATTATCTTTCTTTGCTAAAAATGTTTCATGCAGGGCTTTTTATTCTTTTCTTTTTTTTCTCCTGTTCCTTTTTTTAGTCTCCATCTGTCTCCCCCTCTTTTCTTTGTTCTCTGTCAGCCTCTCTTTGCTTGTAATTTCTTCTGCTCTCACACTGTGGTTTTATTCTTAATGTTCCAGTGGCCAGGTAGGCACCCGCAGCCCATCTCTGAACAGTAACATTGAGTCACTGGAGGAATGTATGGTGTGTTCAGACATGAAGAGAGACACTCTGTTTGGGCCCTGCGGACACATTGCCACCTGCTCCCTCTGCTCGCCTCGTGTCAAGAAGTGTCTCATCTGCAAGGATCAGGTCCAGTCAAGAACTAAGGTATCAGAAGCATTACTGCCTGTCCTACCCAGGTAATAGATACATGACGAAGACTGGATACTTTTATTCCCTTTTTTTTGTTGTTTTAATTTGTCCCTCCACAGATTGAGGAGTGCGTAGTCTGCTCTGACAAAAAAGCAGCCGTGTTGTTCCAGCCCTGTGGTCACATGTGCGCTTGTGAGAGTAAGTCACACCTTGGTCTCTTTCTGATCAGCTGCTGCATTTAAAAAAACACACACTGTATATCAAATACACTTTGCATTCAGCTCTGACCAAATCGTGTTTTGTTGTCACCAGACTGTGCCAGCCTCATGAAGAAGTGCGTACAGTGTCGGGCTGTGGTGGAACGCCGCACCCCCTTCGTTCTGTGCTGTGGAGGGAAAGGTATGGAGGATGATGCCGATGATGATGATGATGATGATGATGATGATGATGATGATGATGATGAGGACCTTAGTGAGTGAATCTTCCACACATTCCCTTTTAATTCCCCTTTTCATTTTTTCCTTCTTTCTTTTCTAGTTTTTCCACTTTCAAAGTATCTGCTTTTGCCCTTTTTACCTTTTGCTTTGTCGCTGCCTTGCTTATGCATTTTATTTCTTTGTTTGCATCACTGATACACTGTTTAGTTGTTTTCGTCCTAGTAGACATGTTAGAAATGTTTAGCTTAAGTTAGATGTTTAAATCAGTTAATCCTGTTCCACGACTAGATCTGGCATGTTTTAATCATTGTATCCATTTTGATCATATCATTTGTTCTAAGCTTCTAGCTTTAGATACTAGCTGAAATGGACAGTGGCTTCGCTGCTTTGTCTGGAATTCGCCAAATAGATCCTCCAAAGAGAGAGGATTTTTGTGTTTCAGATCATAATCCATTTATAAGTAGGATCACAGAAGCTATTTCTAAATTGAGTTTTGCTGACCCGCACTGAATAATACAATAGTGTCATGACATACAGACAACCTCATCACCTTATTCATGTTCTGTGGCCTCTAACAGTTAGACTAATCAGCTCAGCCTGGATGGAAGAACTTAAGTATGAGCATATGCTAAAGTCCTGTAGTCATAATGATATATATGCATATTAATTGAGAATTTCAGTTTTGAAATGTCATTTCGATTAAACACCTAAAATGATTTGCACACAAACCCTTGAATGTCATCAGTTTTACCCAAACAGTCCAGTGAATAGGGATGTAATGTAGTGTGTGTGAATATATTTATTTTTGGTTGCATTCACAATCCATCTTCTTGTCTCCAAGTTGAACACAGTGTTGTATGCCCATAACCTTCTTTTAGTGGTAAATCTCACCAGTGGTTATGCCTATCGTGTTTTCCACATTTTTATGTTGAGTTAAAAGGGAAATTGTTGTAAGTTCACCTGTAATAATTATAATTATTTCTCCACATGTCAGCTTGTTGGCATGCAAATCTTACTTGCAGTCGTTACCAGACGTGCAAAAGTGAATGCAGATCCAAACACACATACACTCATGCAAGGGGCAGCATTGATTGTTTATCTCCTCTCCCTTCATCCCAGTAACACTTGACTGTTGATGTCTGCTACAAAAGCAAATCTTGTGCACGAAATTCATCTGCCACTTTGATTGTTTTGACTCCCTACTTCTCTGACATAATGTACTTCCAACTGAGTAAGCATAGACATTAGACTCATGCTTTAGCATTGGCTGATGGCAAAAAGAGAAAGAATCACTTGCTGCTATGCATTTTAACTATTTATTCTATTTAGAAGGGACTCTATTTCCCTTTCTTTCCCTGAGCACTGTTTCCAACTTGCTAGCTTTCTCTTCAAATTCTTTCTCTGAACCTCCCATAGAGGCTGTAGTGAGTAGTTTTGGTCCCCAGGCCAGCTGTTGAGCTGGTGAGGACGACTCCCACTATAACAATGTGACTGGTTATTCCCAGCAGGGAGCTCTAACACTATGGCAGGGGGATCGCAGGATCTTCTCCAACCCAACAATCTGGCACTAAGTTGGTGTAAGTATACCTCTATGATCCCCTCCCTTATCAGACCCTTTTTAAAGAGCTCCCCCAGTGCTGCCCTGGCCCCCATCCCCTCCCCTTAAACCCCCTTCCTTTCTCTTTCAGCGACACACACACCCTAAACAGGTGATGGAAAGGCCAAGAATCACATAGGTGCTCACTATTTCTGGCAGCTGTTTGCCAGTCTGGAATGGAGTCCCCAACGGGCCTCAGTCCAGCTAATTGTTGTTTGAGTGCTCAAATAATATATTCAGGCCGGTTTTACATTGGTATCATTATACTCATACACCCTGTGGCTCTTACAATGCCAATAACTTTGTATGAGGTTTTTCCCTGTTCCAGTTTATGTTTCAGATAATTACAAAGTGTGCATTTCTGAATTCAAGTCATTTAAAAATAAATGCAATGCCAACACAGCCCAAGTTTGATCTGCCAACCGTATTAAAATGCACAGTGCATGTGTTTGTGATCCATGCTTGTTTACAAAACATATTTAAAAAAAAAACAACATAATTTTAGCTCCCATCTTGTTTTGAAATGGCAATGTCGGTGTGGCTGCATTTCAGTTTTATTTGCAATATAATATAGTTAATCATTATGAGGAGGTGAAGTTTGACGAGGCCACTAGCTTGTGCCAACCTCTTAATTTGTTTAGTCTCTCGGCTGGTAACTGCATTCCCTTTTGTCCTCACCATGTTTATGTGCTGTTGCGTCCAAACAGCCAGCGGAAATATCCCAGCCATGCAGAGAGACAAGGACAACACCAACGTCAACGCTGATGTACAAAAGCTACAGCAACAGCTCCAGGACATCAAGGAACAGGTTGATGTCATCAATTAGCTTATATATATATATATATATATATATATATATATATATATATATATATATATATATATATATATATATATATTTTCAACTTACAATCATACAAAAGCAAATCATCCCATTTTTTTGTGATAAATGGTTTAAATGATTAATCCGTTATGATAAATGTCCCTAATAAATTTGTCGGCTAATTATTTTAGCTCTACTGAGAATTGTTTCAAAATGACAGAAAGAGGTAAATGAGCTGCTATGGAAGCAGCTATAGTAACAAGTTCCAAGGCTTTGCAGGACATTCAGGGCACGGCCATTTCTGTTAATGTATAAATTGTATAAATATACCATAATGTCACTAAGCTAGACACACCCTGTTTTTTTATGTAGACACAAACCGGGTGTGGCTCGGTAACTACCAAGGATGAATAAAATCAATGGTGATGTAAAAAATGTGATCAAATGGATGTCTGCATCATAAAGTTTTTGTATAGGGCTTGGCTCAGTTAATGATTGCCTGTCTGTTTTTGAAAGTTGAAATTACTTTATCACATCAAAACATGAACTCTGTTTGCAGACTATGTGTCCGGTGTGTCTGGACCGGCTAAAGAACATGATCTTCATGTGTGGCCATGGCACCTGCCAGCTGTGTGGAGACCGAATGAGCGAGTGCCCCATCTGCCGCAAGGCCATCGAGCGCCGCATCCTCCTTTACTAGACCCTAGTCTATGGTGGCTCCTTTTAGCCTCATGGTCTTGGATATGAACTTAAGGGAACTATTTCTGGATTTCATCCTAAGACGGCTCTGAGCAAATTCAGAAGTGTAGAGGAGGTGATGTAAAGGTTGGCCTTTTACCTTTGATGTAAAGTTCTCATGCGTCTGTCTCAGTCAATGCCAGCTGCATTCAAGTTTTATTGTATTTGTAAATCTTTATGCACGTGTATTGGTATCGGAAGCTCCAGATGTGGATTTTAATTTTTAAATCATTTCTCACCACAGTATGGCAAGTTTGTGACACATTACTGTTTGCCCCACTTAAAGGTTCAGTGAGTGTTTAAGCTTCGTGTCTGTGTACAGTTTGGCTGTTGTGACCGACTATCCTTGCAGTTGAAGACCAGATGTTGGCGTTTTTGCACTAGAAAAGCTGAGTCAGGGTAAAAGCTCTTTTCGGCACGGACTTTAGAGGTCCACTTCAGCAAACACAGATAGAGTTGTAGTTACTGCCAGGTAGCACACCACACCCATTCTTTGTTTACTGAGCTGTACCAAGAACGTCAGCGGCGGTGTCGCAACACCCTTTTGGCTGAGAATTCCAGAGCCGCCCTGTAGCGATTTAAGAATTCAAGCACACAAAGTCATTCAGCTTCGGTCCAGTGATCAGCCCCTGTTCTACCTGTTTGTTGTACATGTACACACAAACCCACACGATGCAAACACATCTGTAACAAGAGTCTCTTGTCACAACGTGATGTTAAATTGTTGAGACTTGGTGGTATTGTCTGACAAAAAATGTACAATTCAATGAGCATTGCTAATTTACCATTGATGACTGTGCCATTTGCTTCCAAAAATCTACATGTCAAATTACTTGTATGGGGATAAGGTGCTCTTTATCTTGTATTACTTTTTTTATTTAAGTGTATTTCCTTTACTCAAAGTCAACATTTATTGAGCTAGAGAGTACAATCTATTAGAACACTAAGATGAAAATGTAGAATAAATTATTTTGTATTGCTGCCCAAAAAATAGGATTTAT